>NC_045771.1:66523386-66826417 GCF_008692025.1 Phocoena sinus | reverse complement strand
AAATTTCTCCTATGTTATCTTCTGTAAGTTTTATAGTTTTGCATTTTAGCTTTATGTCTATGTTGCACTTTGAGCTCATTTTTGTGATGTGTATAGGTCTGTGTCCAAGATTCATTTTTTTTGGTGTAGATGTCCAGTTGTTCCAGACCATTTGTTGAAAAGACAATATTATCTCTATTATATTCCCTTTGCTTCTTCGTCAAAGATTACTTGACTATACTTATGAGGGTCTATTTCTGAGCTCTCTTTTCTATTCTATCGATCGATGTGCCTATTCGCTCATCGTTACCACACTGTCTTGATTACTGTACCCTTATTACTAAATCTTGAAATCGGGTAGTGTTAGTCCTCTGACTTTGTTCTCTTTCAATATTGAATTGGCTATTTTGGGTCTTTTGCTTTTCCATACAAACTTTAGAATCAGTCTTTAAATATCCACGAAACAACTTGTTAGAATTTTTACTGAAATTGCATTAATAATGTATTAATTTTTAATAAAATATTGTAACCTGCCAAGTGGAAAATTGCTGACTTAAGTACTATTCAAAATAAGAGGAAATGTCCATGTTCACTTTTAATAAAACTGTTTGTGCAATACTTAATTTTGTAGTATGAAAACACTGTGCATTCACCAGTATTATATAACAACTTAAAATCAAGGCCTGTGAGAAAGGCAATGTAAACTTTTGTAGATTCTTTTAATTAGTATATTAATCAAAGTTTGAGAGACAGTCTGGTAAATACCTACACTTCCATTAATTGATTACATATATAATGAATACTTAAGATGCTCAATTCCTTTTTACAAAGTAATTAGACAACATATTTAAAACCAAACAATTGTATTAGTTGGATTTTTTTTTTAGTATAAAGTAAGTATTTAAGAATGAATAATTTCTGTTTAAATAAGTATTGAGAAAGACTTACTGGTCTCTGCTCTGTATATGTTACATACTTTTTTATTTTCCTGAATGGATAGATAATACAAATAACTAATTCAGTTTAACAAATACTGACTTAGCACCTACCACATGTAGCATCCTGTACTGTATACGGTGTAATGAACTCTTTCTACCCTCAGCGTACGTCCATATCTGTAATAACATTTTACATTACATACAACAAGATTCTTATTTCAGTTTTTACTCAGATATTATTTGAATTAGATGATGCCCTTAAAGGCTAGTAAAATATAGGCAAAAAATATAAGTAGCTGGTTTGGAAATGTCTGTATACTATGACAGACACATTGTATGTGGCATCTCAGTTAACCTCAATAACTCTGCAAATTAGGCATTATTATGTTCATTCCATGCCAGGGACATTTACTCAAATGAATTAAATAATTTCCCCTAAATCACACTTTTCATTAGGATTCAACAGTCTCTTTTTCTAGGCCTCCTTCTACCCTGCCTCCCCAGCTTCTAAAGGAAAACAAGGTCATTTAGATAAACCAGGTGGCTTTTTCTTTCTCCTCTCACCATTACTAGATTGTCTTCAGTGTGCTTGATTTCTCAGAACCCATGAAAACCTCTCACAGGAGGAATAACAGTAGATGAATTTTATACATAATCATAAAAAAGCTTCAGATATGAGGAAAATTGGGAGTGATAGCAGTGAGAACTGTGAATAGTGAAAGAGAAAAAATAGGCAATGAACATCATGAAAGAATGTTTGCATTGGTGTGATAAATAAAAGCCCAAAGAGGGATGAGTGAAAACATGACCGTAGGAAAAAGTAATCATGAATTGATAGAGGAGAACAATGATGATTTAATCACAGCTTCCTTCTAAGGCTAACCATGCATAATTACCCTGATCATAGGCCTGTTAGTTTTTTGTGAGTAGAAAACAAAACCAAACCCAGTTTTTTCACATTTTGATAGCACTGGATGACACAGGCATACATCTGGCTCACTCTTCATAGACAACATTAGGATTCCTCAGTGAATGGATATCCTTTAAGAACAAACCAAAAGGATTACTGTGTCATAACTAGACCTTCTTTCGCCCTCCATTCAGTTCAACTATGACCACATATGCTAATGGGTAGTTGATAATAGCCATCTGGGCAATAAACTCTCAATTGTGACCTTTAATTGTGTCACAGAAGCCAAAATGAGAAAGCAAGCTACTTTTTTCCTCAGCCAATTAATTTTATTACTCATTTCATGTATTTAATTATTCACAGATTTATAAAAAGATAGAAGTTTCAAAATGGAATGGACTTTGTAGTTAGTGTACTCAAGCTTCCTTTTCTTAAATGTACAAAACATTTTAAATGTGAGTTGATGCCCAGTGTAGACATGGGAGAATCAGGGCGATATTGTTGGGCGACTGCTCTAATTAAATGCTGAGAGCTTTGATGAGGTACCATCTGTAGGCTCTGCCTTCGCTTCTGCTGGTCCCCGAAGGAAGGTGACCTGTTTGACACTGAAAGTGCTTCCATCTGCAGGGAGAATGGTGCTGTTTACCAGCAGACCTGGCAGTTAACTGTGCCTCACAGACAAATTTAAAGGGGACTCTCTTTATTCAGAGATTTAACTCAAATTCTGCATATCAAAGGGGAAAAAACTGGGAAGTGCTCACAATGAGCTTACAGACAAATATACATGTCTTATAAACATATATTTATTCATTTGTGAGTGTGTGCGTGCAGGGGGGAGAGAGATAAAATGAGTATGTATGCAGATTAATAAAATACATTCCTTCTTAATTCTAAAGTAACAAAGAATCAACTCTCTAGCCAGAGGAAGCCCTAAGTTTTGTCCTTTACCTGCACAAGGTGGAAAGACTATGTTGAAAGACTCTGAGCTGGAATGATGCAATCAAATCCTCACCCAGGCTTGATGGTTCATATAGCAAGTTAAGACTCTTTGGTAAATAATTATTTAGTATGTATAGACAATGGGCTAGGGCAAGGGGAGCTGCAAGAAACAGCCTTTCTTTTTGGACAGATTATGATAATGATTATGATAGAGTGATGATGATATACATGAGCCATATTTTCTTAATTTTTTTTCTGGAACAAAATGTAGAATACATAAATACAGAATAAAATTCATTGAGAGTCTAGACAATACTTTGACCATCTGGATACATTTGTATAAATCCATCCCCACTAGATGATAAACTGTATTATTAAGGGACGATTACTCTTTTGTTTTCTTTGATTTGTACTTTGTATTTCCATGGTGTTTTGAAGAAAGTAAATGCCCCATCCAAGCAGAATTAAATTTATATATGTAATAAATATGAGTCTATATATTTTTCAGGATACGCAGATAATCTTTTAAATAAAACATATTCTTTGAAACATACTTCTAATATTCAGGCTCATTTAAGATTTTCTGTAGCATTAAAATTAATTTAATTTTTACCTGTGTATTGAGTTACTCCTACCTTTCAAAAATAGACTGTACAAAAAATAAATTCTAGGGTTTAGAATGAAAGAAAAGGTGAGAAAGAAGAGAAAGATCAGAAAGAAGTGGAGAATGCATGAAGAAGAAAGTAAGTGAAGATGAAATAGAACAGAGTAAAATAATAACTGATTAGTAAAGAAGGGGGGTGGGGGAGGGAAAGGATAGAGGGACAAAGAAAAGAGGAGGAAGAGAGAAAGAGGAGGTTTGGGGGAGTTGGTGAAAGAGAAGGAAAAAGTACGCAAAGAAAAGACAGGAGAAAAAAGAAGAGAAAGATAAAAAAGGGAAGAAAATTACATAAAATGATGCCATACAAGCACATAACTCGAATAAATAGAAGGCCTAAAAAGCCCTAACAGTCTGCATGAGCCGATACCTTTATGTATTACATTAGGAAATATAACTAATTCCTGAATCAGTTTGAGAAATTTAGATTTGAAATTATAAGTGAATCAGCATTATATTATCTGACACTATTCTTACAGCACATACAACTTGTGAAAAGGATGGCAAATACTTTTCAGTTTGATTTTTATGCTAAAATAGTTTCTTCATGTGCATGTAACACTGGGTCACTAAGGAAAATTACATGTTAAATTTTGAAACCAGATAAACTACTATTATTAAAGGTTATAATAGTAGTTTATTTTTTGTCTTATGATAAAAATAGAATTTAAGGTAGATTATATTTTGTTCTAGCCAAAACAAATAGAATGGATCCATTTAATTCTCCAAATATAAAGGAAGAACCCACCCCCACCTCCTCTTCAGTAGAATACAGAAAAACCTATCTGAATTGTCAAGGACCTGATATAACAGTGGAGTAGCTTGCTTGGAGGAGAGAGACTGAAACATGGGCCTTCAAAGTTCAAAGCTATGAACATATTTCTGATGAACGGAGGTGACCACAATCAAGAACTGATTAGACTGAAAAACATCTGGAATGGAAGTGCCCTTAAAAGATAAGGGAGGAGAATGTTTGTCCCTATTATCCAGGGACCGAGTTCAGGGTCTAGCCCTTCAGAGAGCAGTGCAGTTTTCCCTGGAGCTATGAAAACAACAGAAACCCTTCTCATGGGCATCCTGACCTTGAAGAAAAAAGCCAACTTAAGGTGAACTGAAGTAGCTGACCCCAAGAATTAGTAGTGGTGGCAGTACATCTGTGAGATGCCTCTCATCATCATGACCATGGCACCAATACCAGTCCTCCTGATGCAACACACATCAGAGACCCATGAAGAAGGCCAGCACAGCACAGAGAACTGAAATGCATTTCTAAGACCTTTCCAGAGTCCCTTCCTCCAATAAAGGACCATGGGGCACCCAGGGGGGAAGGGTGGGGGGAAGGGATAGTTTGGGAGTTTGGGGTTGACATGTACACACTGCTATATTTTAAATGAATAACCAACAAGGACCTACTGTATAGCACAGGGAACTCTGCTTAACATTATGTAACAACCTAAATGGGAAAAGAACTTGAAAAAGAATTTTAAAAATAAAAAAGAATTAAAAATAAATAAATAAAATAAAGGACTGTGCAGTTTATAGTCACTCACTAAATGCTGCCAATCAAAGTCACCCCCACAGATACTGCCCAAACCACATGACCTTCAGCTTACATGGCATCAAGCCTGATAATATATGCTGAGAGAGATGGCAGAGAGGCAAATGAGAAGACAAAGAAATATTTTAGGAAGCAAACTGGTTTGGAGGCCACAGAGCAGATTACAGATAGGAAATGGGTATGGGAGGGGAATGAAGGAATCCAGGGTTGTGTAGAGCTGAGAACTGTAGAACAACATAGGGGTGAGAATTTAGAAGATGGTAGATGATTGGAGAGGTCTATATACAGGCCTTTGCAATTGTCCCAGCATTAATTACCAGGCAAGTAGAATGCTTAGAAAAGCTATCCTGGATTCAGCCTGGACTTTAGCAGTTCATATATATCACTTAACATTTCAAATTTAGGAATTATTATTTTAATCATACATCAATGAAACCTGGCAGTATATTACATCTTTATGAAATATATGAAAAAAAAGTCATCCTTGGTGTTAAATAATGAAGGGGTTTTCTGCCTTAAAGTCTTGTTTGGATTTTATTAATTTTAGAATTTCCTAATTATTAGTATTTAATTTCAAACTCTTTGTATCATATGTATGTTTTCTAAATAGCATGTGGCTAAATTTTTAAATTTAAAAGTTTTTATTCAATGTGATGTAGCTCTGTCATTTCTATACCCACAATAACCACTTAGAAAATGAATTCAAAGAAAATCTCTTCTACTATGGAAACTAAAAGAATAGAATAATCTCAAACACACTTAACCAAGAAACATGCAATATCTCTATGAAGAAACACTAAAATGCTATTAGAGGACATAAAAAGAACCTAACATGAACCAGGTTTCTGTATACAGAACATGAATTGTCTCAAATTATCCTCCAAATTTAAACAACCAAAATAAAGATATAAAATATATATTTTGGGAGAAACTAAGCTAAGTGATTTTAAATTCTTTGAGAAAAAATATTAAAATGCAAGAAAACATAAAACTTTTTTAAAAAGTACTTTATACATGAAAGTATAAAGTACAGACTCAGCATGACGCTGGTGCATAATAGACAGCCTGCAGAGTCCAGAAGCAGATCTCAATACATACAGGAATTGAGCAATTGATAAATGTTGTATATCAAATCAATGGGGGGAAATATTATTTAATAATTGATAATGGAACATTAGAGAGCCATGTTGGAGAACAATTAATTTAGATCCCTACCTCACATCTTAAAACATGGAGTCTTTCCTCACTTCAATATTGAACCAGTTCCTGTGTCAAAAAGTTGATATCTACTTGAAGGATCAGAAATATCACAGTAGAGATCCAGGGAATTTACTGGCAAATGTGCCATTACCTCACCCCCACCCCCACCTTCTCCAAACATGGCTATTTATCATGAGGTGTGTCATCAGGTATTTTCCTTCTGGACTTCTGACACCTTGCTTTATATACCTGCCCCTTGCTTCAGAAAAATTCCCTATAGATCAAGGTGCTTGTGCATGTTTCTTGTTCAAGGATATTGTCTAATTATCTGGCAAAGTTCTAGATTCTATCGCTTCAATAATGCCCCAATTATATGACAATCATTTAAATGAAACTAAACACATTAAAATTAGAGGCAGTATGTGACTGCAAGGCAAATTAATCTTTTTAAAGACACTGCTTAAGGGAAAACACAAAATAGAGAGTAACACAGTAATTTCAGATATCTACTCTTATTTTTTGCCCCTGCAGGTGAATGCCTGTTATTAATTCACCAAATTATAGTTTAGCATTTTATAGCCTGTGTTACATAATGAATTAGAGATGGATTCAGAATGTATAGAAGTATATTTTAAATTCTGTCAGAGAAATAAAGGAAATGAAAGAGTGTATTTAGTTCAACATATCTAACTGGATAAAGGCCTGCTAAACAACAGAACTTAATCTCAGTTAATCTCTACCTCAATTCCCCTTTCAATGTAATCTGGAAAGAGAATTCTATTAGTGTGTTAGTGAATGGTGGAAGAGAGATCAAGAGTAATCCACCCACTCCAATTATTGGCAAATATACTTAAAGGTTCAAAGATGAGTAATACAAAAATCACAACTGTTTCCATTAAATATATCTGTAACATAGAAGAAGGGAAATATTGACTGAATTAAGAAAACCTCTATTTTAGAAAACAACTTATAAAAATTCTTAATATAAGAGGCATAAAACCCCCACATAAGACAAAATACACTGGCAATGATAAAGGACAGAAATTCATAAGGCTAAATAATTATGGTATTAAAGTTCTAATGTATAAGTAATTTAAAGTGGTTAAAATTATATATATTATTTATAAGTTTGGATAAAGGACAAAATGTTTGTTATATGTGAACTGCCAAAGAGGATTCAACATTTCATACTTATTATGATCTTCACTATGAAAAATATATTTTTTCTTTGTAAGAGAAATCACCAAAATATTAAAAGTAGTTACAAATGAATAATTATTATAAGAGTTATTCAAAAGTTTTTCTAAGTATCTTCCTATCTTTTAAAAGTAACAGCATAAGTTACTTTTTTACTGGGGGTTGATTTGGTATTTTAGTTTTTAGTTTTTTTTTTTTTTTTAACAATAGGCTTTATTCAGATTTCAATAGTTTTTCCAATAATGTCCTTTTTCTGTTTCAGGATCCAATCTAAGATACACCATCACCATTTGGTCCCCATGTCTCCTTCTCTCCATGCTGTGACAGTTTTTCTTTGTTTCTAATGGCTTTAATATTTTGGAAGAGAAGTGGTCAAGTATTGTGTAGAGCAGGGATCCCCAACCCCAGGATCTAATGTCTGATGATCTGAGGTGGAGCTGTTGTAATGATAATAGAAATAAAGTACACAGTGAATGTAATGTGCTTGAATCATCCCAAAACCATCCCCCCACCCCCCAGTCCTTGGAAAAACTGTATTCCATGAAAAGGGTCCCTGGTGCCAAAAAGGTTGGGGACTGTTGGTGTAGAGTATCTATCAACTTGGGTTTGTCACATGTTTTCTCCTGGTTAGACTGGGCTTATATGTATTTCAGGGAAGAACAGCCCAGAGGTGAAGTGCTCTCACTGTATCATATCAGGGAGTATGTGATACTGACATGAATTATTACTGGTCATGTTCATCTTCATCACTTGGGTAAGTCGTGTATAACAGGTTCCTTCACAGTAAAGTTATTCTTTTCCCCTTTCCATCGTCTATTTGTTAGGACAGAATCGCTAAGTGCTGCCCACACTCAAGGGGAGGTGAGTTAAACTCCACCTCCTTAGGGAGGAGTATCAAGCATTTGTGGATATTTGTTAAAACCACTGCATTGATAAATAAATATTTCAAAGGAAATACTTTGAACCTAGGAAAATGTCCTTTTTCTTAAAAATAAGAGTTTCTTTTACAGTTAGAAAAAGAAGAAAAAACATGCCTTAAACATAAATCACTGGATATTGTTCAACATACAGTTACAGAGGCTGCCCACACCTTCCTTCCTTATGTCTTCCCAAAAGGCACCCTAGAAAATCTAGGTATGCAGCTTTTATTATTTAAATGTTTGATGTTTCTCTTCATATTTTCTAGGTATGCAGCTTTTATTATTTAAATGTTTGATGTTTCTCTTCATATTTTCCAGGATGCCTGCAGTGTTCTCATATGAAAATAGAAAGGATAGAAACTATACTCTGTTCTCATTCCTGATCTTCTCCTGCAGGCAAACATCCTGCTAATATTTTGTAGTCAGATTTCCATATGTAGAGTGCCAAAGAAGTAATTTAGAGTTCTATTTCCCCACACCATCTGGAGAGTGTTATACAACATACATGCAAGCTTGTAAGCAGTGCACACATATACACCCCATATTACCTGCAGCCCTGTTCTACCCAACCCCCAACCCACTCCCTTTTTCCATATCCCACACATCTATTGCCTACTCAATTCCAGCGTCTATAGCAAACATACTATAAACTCAGTGGTTTAAACAACAAGCATTTATTTCTTAGTTCTGGAGGCTGGAAAGTCCAAAATCAAGTCACCAACCCATTCAGTGGCGCCTAGGCAGCTGTCTCCTCTGTGTCCTCCCATTGCAGAACAGGAAATGGAGCTCTCTGTGGTATCTTTTTAAGGGTTCTGCCCTCATGACCTAATCACCTCCCAAAGGCTTCATCTCTAAATACCAGCACACTGGCGATTAGGGTTCAACAAATTAGTTTTCTTCAGGGGAGTCACAAACATTCAGTCTATAGCACTCTGAATGAAAATTTTCTTAGAGGGATTAGGCAATCTTTACTTTTTTAAAAGTCCCCAGTATATCTTTGATTATTTGCAAGAGTTGGGGAATAGTTGACCTAGATAGTGTTGCAATTTACCACACACATGGATGTATGAAAGTTAAGAGATAATGCTAAAAGACTTCTTAAAATGATATGGCATGACCAAATTTTAACTTGGAATTTTCACATTTAATTAGTGTAAGATTCAGGAGAATAAATCCTTTCAATCATATGTAATTATTTCTACCACGGAAACAAGAAGTACTATAGTTGTATTATTATTCTTGACTTTGGTATATATGGTCTATAAGTAACAGAGGTTTTCTTAAACTTAGAAGATATAGTTTTATGTTATATTACTCTCAGATTTTCAGTAGACCAGAGAAAAGTCATAAAAGAATTGATATCACCGTTTAAATATCAACCTAAGGTTATTTAAATGGGATTCCCAGGGCCTGGCAGATTTTCAAAACATGTTCATGTTGGCAGTTGCACATACAAGCCCCCCCCCCCACCATCATGCCGCTACCACTTTACCACCACAAAGCCTCTCAGCGTGGCAGACATGATATTTTAGCAGTCCACAGGGGATGGAACAGAATCCCACTTCACAGGTTACTTTTGCTTTTGGCAAGATGTCATTTCACCAACCAGAATTGAAAAATGTGGTTCCCAGAAAACAGCACAGTAGTTACTCAAAAGAATATTTGCATAATTTTATTTTTTTAATTTGTATAAGAAATGAAATGCAGGCCAGCATGCAATTCTCAAAAGACCCCTAATCAGTTCCTTCTTCAGTAACGCTTTTGCCAAGAACATCCTATGTGTCCATAGCAATCTTAATTGTTTGCCAGCACAGTGTTATTTATGAGCTCCACTCCATGAGGAAGTTATGCAGACATTTTAATAGTCATCATTTGGTGACTGGATGTAAAAGAGCATGTCCAATAGAGTAATCCAGTATTAATATTTGGCTGAATTGTTTAAAATGTTAGAATCCACAAAAGAAAGCCAAGTTATTCTGCTTTTGGAATGAGTTAGTAAAGATGTGCTCAGCAATCACTAACTTTATACTGTTTGACATTAACAGAATGATTATTGAAACTAACTCTATGTTCGTGGAACAATTCCATTTGTGATTTTTAAAAGCAAATAAAAGTAAAAGTAATATAACAATGATCACATTGGAAATGCTCCCTTGCCAGGATAACTGTTAAAATTTTATTAAGCATAACAAGGAAGAAAGTATTCAATATTAGATTCACCCAAACAATGTCACCTAAATGGGACAGAAAGTGGACCTGTCTAGTCAGAAAAGAGTAGAAAAATTTTCTGTAATAAAGTATTATTCCAGCACCACATTACTAGGCAGACATCATACTTAAGCAGTACTCTGGAGGAAAAAAAAGGAAAAAAGAAACTGCTTTGTCACATTTGCTGATTTGTAAATACTGTCACTGTGGCTGATTCTGAGCTACCAATGTGACATCATTAAACATGTTGTTGGAGAAAAAGATGCACAGAGTCAGATCTTCTGAGCTCCAAAACACCTTCCCAAGAGTGACATTTGAACCCCACTCTATCCCAAAGACTCAGTGGTTTTCTTAACCTCTTAAATTGCATCTGAAGGGAATTCATTGTCCTAGAAAGGCTCTTAATGCTGCTTAAAATATACCTATTTTTTCAATATTCTAACATAAATGTCATAGACATGCTCTCACCATTAATATAATTTTACTTTAAAGATTTTGTGAGGTATAAACAAAACTGATAACCCTGTAGCTAGACTCACCAAGAAAAAAAGAGAAAAAGAAAAGAAAAAAAGAGAGGACTGAAATCAATAAAGTTAGAAATGGAAATGGGTAAATTACAACTGACAGCACAGAAATACAAAGGATCATCAGAGACTACTACAAAAAATTATATGCCAATAAATGGACAACCTAGAAGAAATGGACAAATTCTTAGAAAAATACATTTCAATACTGCACCAGGAAAAATCAGAAAATATGAACAGACTAATCACAAGTACTGAAGTTGAAACTGTGATTAAAAAACTTCCAACAAACAGAAGTCCAGGACCAGATGGCTTCACAAGTGAATTCTATCAAACATTTTAGAGAAGAGTTAACACCCATCCTTCTGAAACTCTTCCAAAAAACTGCAGAAGAAGGAACACTCCAAAGTTTGTTCTATGAGGCCACCATCACCCTGATACCAAAACCAGACAAAGATACTACAAAAAGAGAAAATTAAAGACCAACATCACTGATGAATATAGATGCAAAACTCCTCAACAAAATACTAGCAAAACAGAAGCCAACAACCATTAAAAGGATCATACACCATGATCAAGTGGGATTTATCCCAGGGATGCAAGGATTCTTCAATATATGCAAATCAATCAATGTGATACACCATATTAACAAACTGAAGAATAAAAACCATATGATCACCTCAAGAGATGCAGAAAAAGCTTCTGATAAAATTCAACATCCATTTATGATAAAAACTCTCCAGAAAGTGGGCATACAGGGAACCTACCTCAACATAATAAAGGCCATATATGACAAACTCACAACTAACATCCTTCTCAACAGTGGAAAAGCTGAAAGCATTCCCTCTGAGATCAGAAACAAGACAAGGATATCCTTTGTTGCCATTTTATTCAACATAGTTTTGGAAGTTCTAACCATGGCAATCAAAGCAGAAAAAGAAATAAAAGGAATCCAAATTGGAAAAGAAGAGGTAAAATTGTCACTGTTTGCAGATGACATGGTACTATACATAGAAAATCTTAAAGATGCTACCAGAAAAATAGGAGTTCATCAATGAATTCAGTAAAGTTCCAGGATACAAAATTTATATACAAAGATCTCTTGCATTCCTATACACTAACAGCGAAAGATCAGAAAGAGAAATTAAGGAAAAAACCCCATTTACCGTCTCATCAAAAAGAATAAAATACCTAGGAATAATCCTATCTAAGGAGGCAAAAGACCTGTACTCTGAAAAACAATATGACGCTGATGAAAGAAATCAAAGATAACACAAACAGATGCAAAGACATACTATGTTCTTGGATTGGAAAAATTACTGCTGTCAATGACTATACTATCTGATGCAATGTACAGATTCAATGCAATCCCTATCAAATTACCAATGGCATTTTTCACAGAACTAGAACAAAAAAATTTTTTAATTTGTTTGGAAACAGAAGAGACCCCAAAGAGCCAACGCAAACCTGAGAAAGAAAAACAGAAGGATTCAGACTCCCTCACTTCAGACTGTACTACAAAGCTATAGTCATCAAAACAGTATGGTACTGGCACAAAAACAGACATATAGATCAATGGAATAGGATAGAAAGCCCAGAAATACACCTACACAACTATGGTCAATTAATCTACAACAAAGGAGGCAAGAATATACCATGGAGAAAACGCAGTCTCTTCAGTAAGTGGTGCTGAGAAAACTGGACAGCTACATGTGAAATAATGAAATGAGGACACTCTCTAACACAATACAAAAATTAACTCAAAATGTCAAAGACCTAAATGTAAGGCTGGACACTATAAAACTCATAGAAGAAAACAGAGGCAGAACATTCTCTGACATAAATCACTGCAATATCTTTTTTGATCCACCTCCTAGTGTAATAAAAATAAAAACGAAAATAAACAAATGGGACTTAACTTAAAACCTTCTACACAGCAAAGGAAACCATAAACAAAATGAAAAGACAACCCAGAGAATGGGAGAAAATATTTGCAAACGAAGCAACCAACAAGGGATTAATCTCCAAAATATACAAACAGCTCATGCAGCTCTATGTCAAAAAAAAATCCAATAAAAAAATTGGCAGAAAATCTAAATAGACATTTCAAGCACATGAGAAGATGCTCAACATTAATAATTATCAGAGAAATGCAAATCAAAACTATAATGAGGTATCACCTCACACTGGTCAGAATGGCCATCATCAAAAATCTACAACAAATGCTGGAGAGGGTATGGAGAAAAGGGAATTCTCCTACACTGTTGGTGGCAATGTAAATTGGTACAGCCCCTATGGAGAACAGTATGGAGATACCTTAATAAACTAAAACTAGGACTACCATATGATCCAGCAATCCCACTCCTGGGCATATATCAAGAGAAAACCGTAATTAAAAAAGATATACACCCCCCCCAATGTTCATTGCAGCACTATTACAACAGCCAGGACATGGAAGCAACCTAAATGTCTATCAACAGAGGAATGGATAAAGAAGATATGGTACATATATACAATGGAATATCACTCAGCCATGAAAATGAATGAAATAATGCCATTTACAACAACATGGATGGACCTAGAAATGATCATACTAAGTGAAGTAAGTCAGACAAAGAAAGACAAATATCATGTGATATCACTCATATGTGGAATCTAATTTGTTTTTAAACGATACAAATGAACTTATTTACAAAACAGAAACAGACTTACACATATTGAAACAAACATATGGTTACCAAACGGGAAATGTTGTGTGTGTGTGGGAAGGATAAATCAGAAGCTTGGGATTAACAGACACACACTACTATATATAAGAGAGATAACCAATAAGGACCTACTGTATAGCACAGGGAGCTCTACTCAATATTTTGTGATAACCTATATGAGAAAAGAATCTGAAAAAGAATGAATACATGCATAGGTATAACTGAATCCTTTTGCTATACACCTGACACTAATGCAACATTGTGTATCAACTAAATCAAATAAAATTTTTTAACAAGATTCTGTGAGATAAATTAGTTTTTGTACATCTGGTAAGTCCAGAATTCGGGAAGAACTGTTTTCAAATGGTATTAAATCTTAGTGTAAGAGGTAAGCTGAAGATAGAACAGGGGTATATGCTCAAACCATATGATCACGTTTCTCATCATATACAACTCTCTTTGGCCTCTGTTGCCTCCACAAGTCATATGATTTGATGATACCTACTCACTGGCATTTCATCTACTCTTATGATAGTTTTTATCAGTCAGCATTGCAGTGGCCTATTTATCTCTCTCCAGTGGTTGGGGGCTATGTTATCTGCTTATTTGTATCTACTCCCTAGCCCAGTGCCTGACACACAACAGATGTTCAATCAAAGTTTAAATATTTGTTTTGTTCATGACCTAACTGAAAAAATAACGAAGATTCTCAGAACACTTGCTTTCTTTGTTCTTCTGAAATTAATTGAACTCTAAGGTACTACCTAAATTTAAAGCAAGATAAATTGCAATGATCTACCACATTTGTTGAAGAGGTGAGAAATATTATATAGGTAACTTACATTCACAATTTAAAGAGTATACAAACAATCCTAAAATTTATATATATGGAACTATAAAAGACCCAGAATTGCCAAAGCAATCCTTAGAAAAAACAAAGCAGGAGGCATAGCCCTCCCAGACTTCAGACAATACTACAAAGCTACATTAATCAAAACAGTGTGGTATTGGCACAAAAACAGACATATGGATCAATGGAAACAGAACAGAGCATCCAGAAATAAACCCACACACCTATGGTCAATTAATCTTTGACAAAGGAGGCAAGAATATAAAATGGGAAAAAGTCTCTTCAGCAAGTGGTGCTGAGAAAGTTGGACAGCTGCATGTAAATCAATGAAATTAGAACACACCCTCACACCATGCACAAAAATAAACTCAAAGTGGCTTATAGATTTAAACATAAGATATGACACAGTAAAACTCCTAGAAGAGATCATAGGCAAAAACTTTCTCTGACATAAATTGTAACAATGTTTTCTTAGGTCAGTCTCCCAAGGCAGTAGCAATAAAAACAAACAAACAAACAACCAAACAAACGGGACCTAATCAAACTTACAAGCTTTTGCCCAGCAAAGGAAACCATAAAAAAAGTGAAAAGACAACCTAGAGAATGGGAGAAAATATTTGCAAATGATGCAATGAACAAGGGCTTAATTTCCAAAATATACAAACAGCTCATATAACTCAACAACAACAAAAAACAACCCAATAGAAGAAACAGGCAGAAGACCTAAATAGACATTTCTCCAAAGTAGACACACAGATGGCCAATAGGCACATGAAAAGATGCTCCACATTGCTAATTATTAGAGAAATGCAAATCAAAGGTACAGTGAGGTATCACCTCACACCAGGCAGAATGGCCATCATTAAAAAATCTACAAATAACTAATTCTGGAGAGGGTGTGGAGAAAAGGGAAACTCTTTTACACTGTTGATGGGAATGTAAATTGGTGCAGCCACTATGGAAAACAGTATGGAGTCTCCTCAAAAAACTAAAAATAGAGTTACCATATGATACAGCAATCCCACTCCTGGGCATATACCCAGACAAAACTGTAATTCAAAAAGATACATGCAACACTACGTTCATAGCAGCACTATTTACAATTGCCAAAATAAGCAAACAACCTAAATGCCCACTGACAGAGGAATGGATAAAAAAGATATGGTATACATACACACACATACACATACACACACACACACACACGCATGCACACGCACACACACACACACACACACACTGGAATATTACTCAGCCATCAGGAAGAATGAAATAATGCCATTTGCAGCAATATAGATGGACCTAGAGATTATCATACTAAGCAAAGTAAGTCAGAAAGAGAAAGACAAATACCACAGGATATCACTTACATGTGGAATATAAAATATGATACAAATCATCATATTTATGAAACAGACTCACAGATGTAGAGAATAGATTTGTTGTTGCCGGGGGGGGAGGGGAAGGAGGGATGGGAGTTTGGGTTCTTTAATAAATAAATAAAAGGTATATTACTACTGTCCAAATCAGAGGGCCTTGGAATTTTATACTAAAATATGTTTTAAAAGAGTGTTTATCCTGTTCTCTCTCTCAGATGCTTTTGTTGCCATTGGTGGTGGTAGAGGTTATTAATGTTTGGAGGACTTCTTGTAAAGTTCAGTATCATAATCACCATCATCATCATCATCATCTGTGTTCTCTTATGACAGTTGCTTGGATAGTAAAACTTTACTTTTTGTCTTGGATTAAATTATTATGTTCATGTTTTAGGTTTTTCTGGTCTATCCTGATTAACTTTAAATGAATACTTTTTACCTAAAGTAGTGCTGTTGAAAGATACTATAAAGAAGATTGTGTAAGACACTACAGTCACAAATAAAAAGCTCATTCTAAACACATTAAGACTAAGAGGCAAAGCCTGCAAGGGCAACTACTGGCTTGTAGATGTGGTGCTACAAGAAATGAGGTGCTAGGACATGAATAGTCAGACCTTTGAACTTAAACTTGCTTTTAAAATTCTCAAAGTTATTTTTGGAAAGTGAAGTACATCACACTGAAGAGAGTCCAAAAATAAATGCAGCTTGATTTATTTTATACTAAAGGTTAGGAACTGGAATAATTACTGCTTTTTTCCTATAATACATTTTATATTTTGCTTTTAATAGAAGAAACTTGCTCAAACTAAAGATGAGCTACTGATTGAGTATGATATGCCAAAGCATTATGTTACAAACAAAACTTTTAAAACTACTACTAATCATTTAGATTCAGTCACTTCTTACAAGAAACTCTTAGACAAGGGAGAACTCAACAAAATAATATGATGTGTTGTAGATTCTATGAGTGGTGGATATTTAATATATAAAGAATAAGTTAATAACAATAATAGTTAACTATTATTTTAACTATCAAGAGCCGGACAGGCGAGAGAGTGGGGCATCATGAAAATCCTAAGATCATCTCAAGTAAAAGGAATATTTCTAGGGCTTCCCTGGTGGCGCAGTGGTTGAGAGTCCGCCTACCCATGCAGGGGACACGGGTTCGTGCCCCGGTCCGGGAAGATCCCACATGCCGCGGAGCGGCTGGGCCCGTGAGCCATGGCCGCTGGGCCTGCGCGTCCGGAGCCTGTGCTCCGCGGTGGGAGAGGCCACAACAGTGGGAGGCCTGTGTACCGCAAAAAAAAAAAAAAAAAAAAAAAAAAAAAAAAAAAAGGAATATTTCAGTGTTAAATGCTTGAAAAAGGAAAAGACTGGATTTCTTGGCTGGGAACTGGATGGCCACGGATGGCATTATGGAGTGTTTCAGCAAAGTAGTGACAGAAGCCTGATTATAGAGATGGAGAACTGTACATGTAGACATTGTTTATAAGCCTTAGCTGTGCGAGAGACACTCTATAAGACATGTATACATATTCATGAATGAAGCCACGGGGGAGCGGATTAATTTTTACAGGAAAGGGGGAAAAATAATGGAAACACAACTCGTTATTTTACTGTCAACATTTCTCTTTATCTATTGAGTGTTTCCCCTCTTTGCCAGCACACTTACGTTTGCCTATTTTTTCTTTCTATAGGATAAAAGTATAAACTCACTGAATCTTTTTTGTATGGCTATACTAGGATTATACCTCAGAGTAATTTAACATCCTTTTTCAGTGTTCAGATAATAGATTAATGGAGAAAAACATTAAAATTGTTTCTTGTTTAAATAAATTTAACTCTAACATGGATGAAAAAAGTGTTTACTACTTTCAGTCGACCAGATAAAAAGGAACGTATGGTATATATTGAAAGCTTCAGGAATCAAAAACAAGAGCAGAAGCACCCTCAGCCACAACCTTATAAAAAGGAAGTTAGGGCTTCTCTGGTGGCGTAGCGGTTTAGAGTCCGCCTGCCGATTCAGGGGACACGGGTTCATGCCCCGGTCCGGGAAGATCCCACATGCCGCGGAGTGGCTAGGCCTGTGAGCCATGGCCGCTGAGCCTGTGCGTCCGGAGCCTGTGCTCCGCAATGGGAGAGGCCACAACAGTGAGAGGCCCGCCAAAAAAAAAAGGGAAGGTAAATGGCATAAACACGGTCGCACTAATGGGAGACACATGGCAAACCTTGAAATACGGTTGGGGCAATTACCTTTTACTCCTAAATATTGACCAGCACGATTAAGTTGAATTAGAAAACAGAAACTTGGATGCTTTCTATAGAGTCTGATGTTGAAACTAAGATGAATAAGAATGTCTTTTTATCGTTTCTAAGTATCAGTCTGATATTATATTACAGAAGCATCAAGCAAAAGCTTACTAACTTGCATTTTCCTGTAGTTTATCTTTGCTGAATTTTTTTTGGCACTGGAAATGTTCAACTGTAGTTTTATTACGGAAGCCAAGCATGCAACAGATTTTGTGCATGAAATGAGACTTCCTTTCAGTGCATGAGCTTAAAGCAAGCTCAAATCATACTTGACAAAGTGTAATTAACACTGATATTTGTGTTAATTTCCAGTAGAGCTTGAAAAAAGTACATTGTGATGGAATTTCAACTTTAACATCTTAAAATCTTACACTTGCCTGTCTTTCTGTGGGTTCAAGAGCCCACTGACTTGTGAAGAATTTGTTGCCTTCTTATGAGCTTCCGGACTTGTTCTCTTGTGAAATTTCTTGCACATCTGAATACTGTGGAAGAAACACTAAAACTACACCATGAAGAAAAAAAAAAAAGAGGTGACAGGACCAGGTGAAAATAAACAGTAATTATTCTTGAACTTGACTGACATGTACACATTCACCACGTACACAAACTTGGGCAGAGGGGACATCCAAAGAGGAAATGCATAAGCAGCACCTCAGAAAAGCTAAACATCACCAAGAGCATTGTATAAATAGTTGTGTCTTTTTACAGAAGATCCGCCTTCAGAGCTCTGTTTTGTTACTCAGATATTATGGGTATCTTATAAAATTTTTCCATTTATCTTTTTATAGCCTCGAAGCAATAAAACCACAGTAAATCCAGAATTAAAATAGCTGTCTTTTGCAAGTGTGTTATGGATTTGCCATTATTACACTTTTGTTGACATACCAGGAAGTATAAAGAGAGAGGAAAGTATTCTAAATCTGATCCCTCAGTTAAGTACAAATGGTTTCCTTTACAAATAAATAATTTCAAGGCAAATATTTGAACTTCATTTGCCCTTCATGCCTTGACTGTGGTTTGTGCCTGATGGGAAAAACTAAAACTAAAAATGAAAATTCTTCTTTCTAGACATCAATATAGTCTCTGACTCCGGCTTTTTCGTTCAAATATTCATCAAAGAATCTTTGAGACTTAGTGTAATGTCTAGTTCATCGTACGCCATCAGTGATATTTATGTATGGATGCATGAATGAACCAAAGCATTAATAAAAATCCATACATTTGCATGTTTTTCTCTGATGCTCTTCATTGGAGAATACATACACATGTTCTATCCTTCTTAGTCCACGTTTCTATTAAACAAAATATTTGAAAAATAGAAGAAAATAAATTTCCCATCACAAAATCTATGCACTTAAAATATCCTTATACTGGAATGTTTATTACACCATAAAAAATCATGTCACGTATTAGCACTGATGATCAGATCCCCAGAACTTACTCATCTTATAAGTGGAAGTTTTTTGACCAATATCTCTCTGTTTTCCCTACCTCCCAGCCCCTGGGAACCACTATTCTACTTCTTATTTCTATAAGTTTGCCTTTTTTAGATTCCACATTCAAGTGCGAACGTACAATATTTGTCTTTATCTTATTTTACTTGGCTTAATACGCTCAAGGTTCATCTATATTATTGCAAATGGCAGGATTTCCTTCTTTTTATGACTGAATAAGAAAGCATTATATACATCCATTTTCTTTATCCATTCACCCTTCAATGAACACAAGTTGTTTCCATGTCCTGGCTATTACGAATAATGCTGCAATAAACATGGGAGGACAGTTTTCTCTTTGAGATAGTAATTCCATTTCATTTGGATATATACACAGAAGTGGAGTTGCTGAATCATATGGTAGTTCCATTTTCAATTTTTTGAGTAGCCTCCATAGCGTTTTTCATAGTGGCTTTTACATCCCCACCGACAGTGCATGAGCTTTCTCTTTTCTCTACATCCTCAACAACCCGTTATCGCTCGTCTTTTTGGTAACAGCCATTACAATAGTTGAGAGCTGATATTTCATTATGGTTTTGACTTGCATTTTCTTGATGATTAGTAATGTTGAGCATCTTTTCATGAACCTGTTGTTCATTTGTATGTCTTCTTTGGAGAAATGTATATTTAAGTCCACTGTCATTTATTTTAGAATCAGACTATTTGAAGAGTTTTTGCTGAGTTGTACAAGTTCCTTATGTATTTTGGTTATTAACCTCTTAATAGATAGATGGTTTGCAAATATTTTCTCCCATTCCTTAGGTTGCCTTTTCACTTTGTTGATTCTTTCTTTTGCTGTGCAAAAACTTTTTATGTAGTCCACTTCTTTATTTTTACTTTTGTTGCCTGTGCTTTTGATATCATATCCAAAAAAATCTTTGCCAAGAACAATGTCAAGGAGCTTTTCCCCTATATTTTCTTCTAAAATTTTTAAGTTTTCAGGTGTTATGTTTAAGTCTTTAATCCATTTTGAGTTAATTTTTGTGAATAGTGTAAGATAGTGTTCCAATTTCATTTTTCTGCATGTGGTGGTTTTCCCAACAACAATGATCAAAGAGACTATCCTTTCCCCATTCATATTCTTGGGATCCCTTGTCAAATATTAATTGACCTTATATGCATGGGTTTACTTCTGGGCTCTTGATTCTGTTCCACTGTATGGCCAGAACCATACTATTTTCATTACTATAGCTTTGTAACATAGCTGAAATGAAGAAGTGTGATGGGGGCTTCCCTGGTGGCACAGTGGTTAAGAATCCACCTGCCAATGCAGGGGACATGGGTTCGAGCCCTGGTCCAGGAGGATGCCACATGCCACGGAGCAGCTAAGCCTGTGCGCCACAACTGCTGAGCCTGCACGCTGGAGCCCCGCGTGTCTAGAGCCCGTGCTCCGCAACAAGAGAAGCCACCACAATGAAGAAGCCTGCACACCGCGACGAACAGTAGCCCCTGCTCGCTGCAACTAGAGAAAGCCCGCATGCAGCAATGAAGACTCAACGCCTTCAAAAAACAAAACAAACAAATAAATAAATCTCTGGAAAAAAAAGTGTGATATTTCTAGTTTTTGTTCACTTTTCTCAAGATTGCTTTAGTTATTCAGGGTATTTTGTGGTCCCATTTGAAATTTAGAATTGTTTTCTCTATTTCTGTGAAAAATGCCATTGGAATTTTGGGAGGAATTATATTGAATCTACAGTTGGTTGTGGTGTAGTATGCACATTTTAAAATTGCTAATTCTTCTGTCCATGAAGTCACAAAATCTTTCCATTTATTTGTGTCTTCTTCAATTTCTTTCAACAGTGTTTTATAGTTTTCAGTGTACAGATCTTTCATATTTTTGGTTAAATTTATTTCCAAGTGCCTTTTGTTATTGATTGGTACAGTAAATGAGATCATTTTCTTAATCTTTTTTCAGATAGTTTATTGTTAGCATATAGAAATGTGATTGATTTTTGTATATTGATTTTGTGTCCTGAAACTTTACTGAATTTGTTAATTAGTGCTGTTTTTTGGTAGAGTCTTAGTATTTTCTATACATAAGATATTATCTGTGAACAGAGACAATTTTACTTCTTTCTTCCTTATTTGCAATATATTTTTATATTTTTTACTTCCTAATTGCCCTGGCTAGGACTTTCAGTGCTGTGCTGAATAGGAGTGTTAGGAGTGGACACCCATGTCCTGTTCCTGATTTTAGGGAGAAAGCCTTCAGCCTTTCACTGAGGTGTATAATGTTAGCTGTGTGTTTGTCATATATGGTCTTTATTATGCTTGAGGTATATCTCTCCTTGATCCAATTTACTGAGAGTTTTTTTTAATTATGAAATGATATTGAATCTTGTCAAATGATTTTATGCATCTACTGGGATAATATATAATTTTTATCTTTTATTCTGTTAATGTGGTATATGACATTAATTCATTTGTGTATGTTGAACCATCCTTGCATCCTAAGAATAAATCCCACTTGATTATGTGCTGTCAAATTTGGTGTGCGAGAATTTTTGCATTTGTATTCATCAAGGATATTGGCTTGTAGTTTTCTTGTCATTTGCTTATCTGGTGTTGTTATCAGGGTAATGTTGGCCTTTTAAAATGAATTTGGAGTATTCTCTTCACTGCAATTTTTGGGAAGATTTTGAGAAGGATTGGTGATAGTTCTTTTAAAATAATTGTTAGACTCACTAGTGAAACCAACTGGACCTGGGCTTTTCTTTGTTGGGAGAATTTAGATTACTGAGTAAATCTTTTTACTAGTAATATGTCCGTTCAGATTTTTTTTTTTCTGATTCAGTTCTGGTAGGTTGCATGTTTCTGGGAATTTATCCAAATCTATGTTATCCAGTTTGTTGGTGTATAAATGTTCATTGTAGTATCATGATCTTTTTTATTTCTGTGGTGTCAGTTGGAATGTCTCCTCTTTCATATCTGATATATTTGAACCTTTTCTTTTCTTTTAGGCTAGCTAAAGGATTGTCGATTTTGTTTATTTTTTTAAAAAAACAGCTCTTATTTTTGTCCAAGTCGTGGCTACCCCTGATCTTTATACTGTCTCCATAGTTCTGACTTCTGCAAAATGTCATACAGTTG
Source organism: Phocoena sinus (assembly GCF_008692025.1). Classification (NCBI taxonomy): domain Eukaryota; kingdom Metazoa; phylum Chordata; class Mammalia; order Artiodactyla; family Phocoenidae; genus Phocoena; species Phocoena sinus. The sequence goes on along the minus strand of NC_045771.1, from coordinate 66,803,559 downwards.
GAATTATACAATGTATACCCTGTTCATATTGGCTGCTTTTACTTACTAATGTGCATTTAAGGTTCCTCCCTGTCTTTCCATCGTTTGATAGCTCATTTATTTTTTATGGTGAATAATATTCCATTGTCTTTATGTGCCACAGTTTATTTATCCACTTACCAAATGAAGGACATCTTGATTATTTCCAAGTTTGGGCAATTATGAATAAAGCTGCTACAAACATCTGTCTTCAGGTTTGTTTGTGGCCACAGTTTTCAGTGCATGGTACTTTTTAATAATTTTCTTTAATAATGCCATTAACTGCCATGATTTTAAACATTATTATTAACAATTTAAGCTGCTTTTACCTTGAGTAGGAATTAGTCTATTTGAATTCATGTTAAGGACTGAGTCTTCTCCCCAAAAACGAATAGTAACTGAATTAAATTTCTTCACCCCATTTATTGCATATTTGAATGTATATAAGTACATTTTTAATGTGTGAAAGAGATTATTCTTGCCTATCTAATCCAAATCTTCTGTATTAAATATTTTCTCCTTTGAAGGCTTATCCAATTAGGAATTAATCCCTCATTTTAGGCTTTAGTATGCATGTAATATTTTTAAAAATCCATCATTCATTTCTAGGTCAAAATAACTAACTACCTAAAACTTTAACTTACTTCCCTCACTAAAACCCACTGAAATGAGAGAACAAACAATACTGAAAAAAAGGAAGAGTGCCTTCAGAGTGCAAAGATTATTGAAGAATTTCTTGAAGACATAAAGCAGATGGGATTTAATTGGAAAAGAAACCCCACAGAGGTGAACAACTGACAACTCAATAGGGACTTCCGAAAAAAGAAAGTTTTCCAAATAGAACACCAGAAAACTCCCCAGGATCAGAGCAAGTCTGGCTTGAGAGTCAGAGCAGTCCCTGGGGCAATTGGCAAGGTAATTAATTAAAGTGCTTATAGAACTTCTGTGCCAGGACACAGAGCTCAGGCACAAGCTAGTGAGCTCTAAATTTAATGGAGGATCTGCCTTAGGGAACTCCCAGGGTGGGCTTGGTGCCAGGAAGACAAGGAGAGCAATGCCTTGGTCAACCTCCAGTTATAAAGTAAATACTGAGTCCTTAGAAGTGGATCAATGAAACAAAACTAATAACTTATACACAAAATATTAAAATCTCAATAGAAAATGTGGTAAATATACACATAGAATTCTGGATGAGTAAAAACTGTCATAAGCCTAACACATATTCCAGAAGTCATAAAGGAGAGACCTGTATATTTGACCACGTAATTAGTTTTACCTTCATTTTGACCAACTGTATCATAAAAAAGATAAGACAAACGAAAGCATGGGGGACATATAAACATTAAATATAACAGACAAAAATTAAGCCTCCTAATACACAAAACTGTTGTAAATCAGTAAAAGAAAGACAGCCTAATAAAAAAATGTCATATGAGCATATAAACCCCTAAACATTTTAGACCATTAGGCTAGGTATTTTTTAAATCACCTATGATCAGGGGAATAAAAGTAAAAATAATAATGCACTAGAGTGCCAAACTTAAAAATAATATACACCGTTGGGAAAGTTGTGAGAAAAATAGCACTCTCATTTTACTTATTCTTCAGTACGAATTGATATAAACTTTTTAGAGCACAATTTGGCAGGTTTTACCAAAATTTAGTATTATGGGTAAAAGGTTAACAACACTCACTCCCTTCAGCAGGAGGAGCTGACCTTGGGCTTGGTTAACTTTACAGCTTTCCTTCACTGGAAACTTGATAAAGGTAGAATGTCAGCAGTGTTACCAGGCCAAATCGCTAATTGTAAAATGGGCCTTTATGATGAAATGCTTCTGGCCTGGTAGAACCATAAATAGTAAGAAACCTGCCTCTTGTAATTCTCATGGAAGGAAAATACCTGATTCTGTTCCTGGCAAACTAGATTTCCTAATTCTATATCTTTCTAAGGGAATATGATACTAAGTATGCTTTATGGTAATCCTGTAAGTCTGAAAGTTAGGCACACATACTATGATTTTTGGTGGACACCACAGACTTGCATAAGCCATTTAAATTCATTTAACATAAAAAACACTTAGATATACATAGTAAAATATTTGTTTAAAATATGGAGATATTGTAAATATCCTATAATAGCAGAAGGGATGCATATCTTTTGCTTATCTACACCATATAATATTTTCTACATTCCAAATAGAATGAGTTAGATTTGTATCACTGAAAAAGGCCCTTGATATACTACTGAGTGAACAGAAGACCCTGAAAAAACAGGCATGTATTATTTCTTGCATGTGTATGCGTTTTCTTGGTCTCTTCTAGTACCTGGGTTACCTCTGAGCACTAACTGGCTTAACCGGCCCCATGTGCTGCTCCCCAATTCCGATCTTGCAGGCAACTAGATCTTGTTCTACTTTAACCTCAGGCTTAGTTCTTTCTGTGAGGGGCTCAAGTAACACAACCTTAGAGAAACTCTACTGATTCTACCTATCCTATCACTCACCAAAAGGAATCACTGTTCAACCTTGGCTACACATTAGAACAATCAGGGAGAACAATCAGGGATCTTTTAAGAGAATACCAGTGCTGCTCAGATGGCTTCAATGGAGCATTCTGTGAAAATTTTAAAGAATAATTAACACCAAGTTTACAAAGTCTCTTCCAAAAGACAGATAAGGATAAAATACTTCCCAACTCATTTTATGAGGCCATAATTACCATACAGCAAAACTAGACAAAGACAATAAATACAAAAAAAAAAAGAGAAAAACTATAGACCAATATTTCTCATTAAATTAGACACAAAAATACTCAATATTAGCAAATTGAATCCAGCAATGTATAAAAGAATGATAAACCATAACCCAAGTGAGAATTTTATTCCAGGCTTGGAATAACTCAACGGGTGAAATTAAACATAATGTGGTACCATGGTCCACATGTAGTAGATGTCGTGCCACAGAATACTACTTAGCTATCAAAAGGAAAAAAAACTATCGCTATACATGACAACCTGGTATGAATCTCCAGATATTTTATGTTTAATAAAAATAATTCCATCCCTTAAATGATTACATACTTTTGGATTCTATTTATATAACATTTTGAAATAAAAATTATAGAGCAGAGGAATAGATTAGTAGTTGTCAGGGCTTGGCAGGGAAGGAAAGGAGATAGCTGTGATTATCAAAGAGGGCATGCTGCCAATACTGAGTTTGGGTAGGTACATAGTCATTCCTTTTTAAAAAGGAACAATTTCTCATGATAGTTTGGAGAAACCATGTTAATTCCTGGACTCTACCCCCAGAAGTTCTGACTCAGCATGGGGTAATGCACAGGAATCTTAACCTAGGACTAAGCAAAGCCTTCTTAAACTTGATACAAAAAAAGGATCCGTAAAGGAGTGAATGTGATAAACAGCTGAACGTGATGAACTTGGTCTTTGAACCATACTTTTGAAAACAGAGTTCTAAGGTTTAAAGGTAGACTGATAAAATAATCATGAAACATTCTATTTAATCAATCTTCATCTTAACCGTGATAGATGCTATGCAAAGCTACATATACAATAATTTGTATAGAAATAAATACATAGAGATGAACACACAGATACAAACGAGTGCATACAAATCCGGTGAAATCTGAGTAAGGTAAGTGAATTTTATCAAAATCAACTTCTTGATTAAGGTACTGTACTGTAGTTATGTATCAATAAGACGTTACCATTGGTAGAAACTGAGTAAAGGGTGTAGAATATTATATCTGTATTGTATCTGACAACGGCATGTTAATCTACCATTACCTCAAAATAAGTTTAAAGAACAAAACTAAAGGTCTACTTCAGAGATTTATTTTGTCTCTGATGGGGCCAAAGGAATGTGTATTTAAAAAAAATTCTTCAGGCAAATCCATGTGAATCTCAAGTTAAGAACTATTGCTAGCTGCTATCCTCATGGTTTAGACTGAACCTATGGCCATGGCATTTGCCTGAGTTTCATCTGAGTCTGCTGTCCTGTGAACACTGTTTTGGACTGCATGGCTATTCTTTTGGATCCCACCATTGCAGTATAATCCACCCATCTCTTCTCTCCCTTCCTCCCTCTCTCTCTCCCCTCTAGACTGAAGTTGAGCTTCAGTCCCAGCCTAACTTACTCAAAGCCAGATATTGTTATGACATGCATTACTATGTTTTTCTCAGTATTCCTCTCAGTAATCTGTTTTAATATTCTAATAAATTATGTGAAGCATACCAATAAATATGATTTATCAAAGGATGAGCATAAAATATTGGAATGACAATTCCAGAGATGTTAACTCTTTTTGATCGCTTTGTTTTCACTACTTTCATGTACTAGAGGCAACACTAGTTTAGCTGGGCCTTGTTAGGAAGCAGTTTTTACATAGTTTTTACGTGCTTTTAAATTATTTTTTCTAAAACACATTAGCTTCTTACTATAGACAAGGCAAACACTATTCGGAAATAAAAATGATAAAAGACAGGTCAAGTCTTATTTGGAATAGTACAGTTGTAATGAAAACCTACACACACACACACACACACACACACACACACACACACAGAGCTTATATTTTAGGTCACTTGTTTTGAAACAAGTTGATTTTTCCATGCCAGCTAGCAAAGTTGAACAGTCCTATAGTGCCTATTGTAATCAAATCAGGCTTGAGTCAGAAGTGAAAATCCATCTAGGTTTCACCTCCTCCTAAATGTTTTTCTAAGCAACAGACACTCTGAAATAAAGAATCTGTCAGAAGGAGCTGGCAAAAAATTATAGATTTTAATTCTAAAACCCACACAGTTTCTGTGTCACAGTTACTTTTAACCATAATGTTTGGCTGGCTGGGGGCCTAACAAGGGATATTAGAGAGGCCTCCCGGGGTCACTTTTTGATGACATGGCACTGAAATTGTTTTGCGAACTGTGATAATCATTATTACTGCTCCTGAGTGGCAGTGTCTTCCTTAGAGAACCCTCTCCCAAACAGGCATGTGGTGCATTTCATACAAGCCTAGCATAGCTAATGCCCTCAGTAGTAATGGATGTCTTGGGCCACTGTTTTCCACACTGTGATTACCCTTTCTCCTGACTATGTAGGCTAAATGGCATTGCTGTAATTACGATTGCTGCAACCCAGAATTGGAATCACATCACAGAACTAAAAGCCCATCATGACAACCACACAGCGAGTGCTCTTTTTTCTCATGATCATACAATTCACTGTTCTGTATTTAAAGCTTGGTTTTGTGCTTCTGTCACTTAATGGCAACAAGTGAATGAATTATTGGACTTATTAAAAGAGAAGAGTATTTAAAAGCTTGAATGTTATAAGAAACTGAAAAAAATGTTGCCAATACTGAGTTCTGCTAGGAACGTAGTCATTCATTTTTAAAAAGGAACATTTTCTCATAATAGTTTGGGGAAACCATGTCAATTCCTGGACTCCACCCCCAGAAGTTCTGACTCAGCCTGGGGTAGTGCATAGGAATCTTGACCTAGGACTAATCAAAGGTTTCTTAAACTTGATGCAAAAAAAGGATCCATAAAAAAGTGAATGTGATAAACAGCTGAATGTGATGAACTTGGTCTTCGAACCATACTTTTGAAAACAGAGTTCTAAGGTTTAAAGGTAGGCTGATATGATAAAATAATCATGAAACATTCTATTTAATCCATCTTCACCAGGATAGATGACTAGGTAGAAGTCCAGGACAGTAACACTGCTCAGAATCAAGGAATATAAATTTAAGACTATGCATTCATTGTACCTCCTGGAGACTGAAGACACTGAATGGATTCAGGTACAGTGGCCGAGAAGAAGCTAACCTTTTGGCTTCTCCATGTGTGCTCAGAGCATTCAAATGCATTCTCAAACCCTAGGCTTTTTGCCTCATACTTCAGTCCATTTCCTACCCCTGCCATGTGTACTGGAGCTCTAAATCACAATTGTGCTTGTGCCTTAGGTTTCATGCATGAGTTCTTTTTGGATTTTTTACATTTAGACCAATATTTTCCTAGAATTGGTGCCCTCCCTAATTTTTGTCAGTCTCTCTCTCTTCCCTCTGGGATCACCTGGATATGATCCTGAGTGTCTCATTTCTTCCAGAGTAAAGAAATTGTTCTCCCCACCTAGTCTACGTTTTGTTAAATCTACCTGGAATTACGTGCTCTTAGTACTCTTCTTTTTAAAATTCCGTATTGGATGCCCAGAATACCTCCCCTCAGGACTAGTGTCTGTCCCTTTATAAGCTTAGTCCCAAAGCCCTGCCCCAAATGCTGCTAATCTGGTTCTTTCGACCCAGTTAACCTGAGATTCACAATGTCTTAAAATAATACACTTTGTCAAAGAAGGCCACTAAATTTGCTCGAACAACTGAAGACGGATCATGCTCCCTAATTCATTAATCTGGTCAAATCATGGTAAACTCTCAATATCAAGCACTTAAAAGAGAAAAGAAACCTTTTTATTAGGCATGAGGGATAAAATAAATTGGAAGTAATAGCAAGCATTTGTCAGTTGTATTTTTCTAGTACTGGATTCAGAGAAGACGATCGAAATAAAGGCATTTTAGCCTCTAAAGTGATGGGGCTAGAAAAAGTATCAGCATTCCATTGGGGTCCCTGTCTTTAATGACCTAGTAAAGATGAAAATGTTCATTTACGACTATGTCAATAACTTATAGACATCCCTGAGCATAGCTCAAGGTCTTCTTTTTAAAAAAACTTTTTATTTTATATTGGAGTATAGCCAATTAACAATGTTGTGATAGTTACAGGTGCACAGCAAAGCGACTCAGCCATGCATATACATGTGTTAATTTTCCCCCAGACTCCCCTCCCACCCAGGCTGCCACGTAACATTGTAGCTCAAGGTCTTATAGAATTATGTCTTCTCTTGACAAGTACAGCAAGATCTGCTTCTCTATGGCCCATCTATGCCAAAGCTATAACATATGAAATTATTTCTCATTTCCTCTTTAGAGCCATTCAGAGAAACTAAGATATTCAACTTTAGTGGATCAACTGCTATACCTTCCTTGCAAAGATACCGTTTTTCTAACACTAGGATTGTATGGTATAAAGGGTTGAGATTCATTTTATTCCTTGTGGATATTCCAGCACCATTTGTTAAAAAGACTTTTCTTTCCCCATGGAATGATTCAACTCCTTTATTGAAAATCAACAAAAAATCTAGATTCACTTATATAGTTTCACTGTATAAGTGAAACTATTTCTGAGCTCTTCTGTTCCACTGATCTGTCATTCCTTATGCCAGTACTATGCTATATTGATTACTCTATCTTAATAGGTGATTTCTGAATTCAGTTCATATAAGCCTTCCAGGCTTTTTTTTGTTGTTGTTCATTTTCAGGATTCTAGGTCTTTTGTATTTGCATATACATTTCAGAATCAGCTTGTCAAATTCAAAGGAAGGAAGGGAGGGAGGGAGGGAGAAAAAGAAAGACAGCGAGAGAGAAAAACAGAAAGGAAGGAAGGAAGAAAGAGAAAGAAAAAGAATGAAAGGAGCCTGTTAGAATAATAACTTGGAATGTGTTGAGTTTATAAATTAATTTGGTGAAAACTGACATCTTTTTAACATTGGGTCATCCAACAAATACTTTTGTATTGTTTTATCTCCAGGGTTTAGGTGCTGTTTAATTTCTCTAAGCAATGTTTTCAGTGTTGAGGATTTATATGACTTTTGTCAAATTTATATCTACATATTTTAATATTTATTGCCTCCTCAATAATTAGAATTATTTTAAAATTTCATATCCAATTATTTGTCATTGTATAAAAAATGCAATTGATTATTTTTTAATTAAACTTCTACTCCGAGAACTTGTTAAATTTATTCTTAGTTCTGATCACTTTTGGAAGATTACTTAGGATATTCTGCATACAAAATCATGCCACATACAAATAGAGAAACTTTCCTTCATTTCTATCTTTATATTTTTATTTTCTTTTTCTAGACTCATTTCTATGGCTAGGCTCACCAGTATAACACTTAATAGGAGAGGTAAGAGAGAGCATCTTTGCCTTGTTTCTAATCTTAGGAGGAAAATAATCAACATTTCACAATTTGGTATGATGCTACCTATACATTAGTCATAAATGCCCTTGAACAGATTGAAAACTCCTTTTATTACTAGTTTTCAGAAATTTTTGAATAGGTCTTAAAGCTTGTCAAATGTTTTTACTGTATCTGTTGAAATGATCCATGATTATTTCTCCTTGAATTCTCAGATGGTGCATTACATTGACTGATTTTCAGTGTTAAATTAACGTAGCATTTCTGAGATAATTTAAATATATTTTGTTAAAGTTTTGTGCATTTACGTACATGAAAAATATTGGTGAGTAATTGTAATTTTTTGGGGGGGGCAGGGATGTTGTTCTTAGGGTTATGCTGTCCTCATAAAGCAAGTTGGAATGTACTCATCCCTTCCTTATTTCTGATAGACTCTGGAAATCATTATTTCCTTAAATATTTTTATAGAATTCCACAGTAAACCATCTAGGTCTGGATTCTTCTATCTGGAAAAGTCTTTAATAATGAGTTCAAGTTTCTTAATACACATAGTTTCCTAACCTATCAAATAGAGATAAAAATAGTACCTCTTTTGTGGGATTTTAATCAAAATTAGTTGGTTCGATACTTGTAAAACTCCTAGAGTAGCATCTGGCACATAGAAAGGGATCAAGAGATGTCTGTTAAATAAGGTTTCTGTTAACATTTTAATGATTTCCATTAAAATGTTTTATGCATATAATACTAAAAAGACGATTTAGGTTATAACATATATGGATTGATATATTTTTAAGATACTGTATTTTCTCATATCATTAGTTCTTTGTAATTATGCTATATATAATTTTTGATACAGATATCCCCATAATACACTAAAATATTCTCCCTTACTTGGAGAGTTATATCCTATCCAGTGCTTATTTTTTTTTTTTTTTTTGCGGTACGCGGGCCTCTCACTGCTGTGGCCTCTCCCGTTGCGGAGCACAGGCTCCGGACACGCAGGCCCAGTGGCCATGGCTCACGGGCCTAGCTGCTCCGCGGCATGTGGGATCTTCCCGGACCGGGGCACGAACCCATGTCCCCTGCATCGGCAGGCGGACTCCCAACCACTGCGCCACCAGGGAAGCCCCCAGTGCTTATTTTTAAATAAAGTATTAATATGAAATTCCTGGGTTAGAAGCCTTGAACATACTTACATTCTTTGCATTAGCTATCAAACTGCTTTCCAAAAGATTGCCCCTTTACCAAAATTTTTAACTGTACACTCGTTCTGACACCAGATTCTACTATAATTCCCACTGTTGCCTATTTATTTGGTAAACTAGAACATTTTTTGCTTTAACTTTAAAATTCCTAAAAGTGAGTTATGTTGAACATTTTTCTCATTACTTTTGTTGTGATTTTCTCATTTACTTTGCCCATTTTTATATTTATTAGTGAATTTTATCCACGTCTTTTGTCCGTCTTTTACTACAATGTTAGAGTTTTTATATGTTGATTTTTTTAATCTTAATTTATCATATCCCTTTGGTTTTGTTACCTTTTTTTGACATACCAAATGTACCCTTTCCCAGGTTTACGTGTCAAAGCATTTAATAATTAATTTGCAATTTCTTTCTTTTCTGTTTATACAATTGTTGAAAATCCTTTTTAAATCCAATGTTCAATTTTCTTCTACTTTTTACTACATACTGATTTTTTATCTTATAATTATTCAGTCCACTCAAATTTATTTTGATTTATGATGAATAAAACATGAAACATTTTATTATCTTCACTTAATAGGTGAGTATACTGATTCCCAGAAGGATTACCTGATGTAGTCAGAATTACACAGCTAGTAAGTAGTAGTAGAGTTGGGATTTCAACATCTAATTCTCCTGTTCTAAAGTCCATGCCTAAACTTAGAACAAGCATATTGCCAAATTACCCTTTATTTTTAGTTCACTTTCTCAATGTAAACTTTTAAGTGAACATATAAAGATACGTGCATGCTCTAAAATATATTTATTAATAGATTATACATCTGTGAAACAGACTACCATAGGGCCCACTCAGAAGGGCATGGAGGGAGTTATAAGGTCAAATGCCTTCAGGACCAGTTAGAAAATGTTACATGTGAAGTTCAGTGCCGTAAAACTGGTTAAACTTAATGGTAAAATAGGGAGGGCCTGATTTTTTTCCCTAAGGGTGTAAAAAAAAAAATTTTTTTTAAACACTTGGTGTTCATACCAATAAAGTCTGCAGAATGACACTCCAGGGCACCTTTAGATCCTTACCTTAATATGTCTACCAATCAAACTATTACGTCAGAATCTTTGCCCAATTCCAAGCAGTTCCCTACTTTCAAAGACTCAGACCTCTTAGGCACAAACCCCCAAATCCTATAGATATTCTCTGACTCACCCTTCCTGAGAGATTGCTAAGACTGTCAGGGTGGTATTCTCCCTTAGGACAGTGAATTCTAATCAGCTCAGCTTTGTTTTATGTATAGGTTGTCCAGGATGTTTGGGGAGTTTAATACTTTTAAGAAGTTGATATTAAGATAGAAGGTATGAATTTTGGTACATTGTAAGGAAAAACTCTTTTGCTCAATTCCAAGATTTTTCCCTCTGGCCCACTGCATACATGGTTTATATCTGGCTGAGAGTAATAAGCAATTACCAATACCCTGAAAATGCACACTGACAGTCTGAAGAGGGAAGAGGAAGAGCGTTTTATCCATGGTCATCCTGAAATCTATGTGGAGCTTGCAGTCAGTAGCTGAGTTTTCTCATCAGGTAGATTATTTGTGCCCTTGAATAACTACATAAAATGTTTAACCTCATTACTACTCAAGGACATTAAAACTAAGTGCTATGCTATTTTGTATTTGTTTAATTTGTAAAGATAATATGCATGAAAATAAAGCAAGCAATGGTGTGGGGGGAAGGGGGTTCCTTAGTATGATTAAATGTTAACACAATCCCAGAAGATCAAAGTAGAAGGAAGATGGATGGGCTGACCTTTAAGGATGGATTAACTTAACATAAATACTTTGAATAATAAAATATTTCCAAATATATACTGACAGTGGTGTATCAAGTCAGCAGGAGCAATGCAAAGAAAGCAATCTGTCCCAAAGGGGAGGAATATTTTATCACTGACATTTTTTAGAATTGCTAGCACATGGTGATAAAAGAAAAAAGATCAAAATTTAGTTGGTTTTGAGTTTTGATATCCTTTAAAGTATCCTATGGAAAATAATTCCTTTGGTGTCTGCACTGTGACTAACTGCTCACAACCCCACACCAACACCGTAATATGCTACCACTTACAGGTACTTTACAAGTCTCAGTTTTTATAAGAAACACTGAAATCCCTTCATGACTAAACTCCATTTTAGCTAGTAAACTGAAGAAAGGAATAGTCTTCTGTATCAAAAGTCATTATGATTTCCAAATAAGAGGAAGTACCATGTGTGTCATATATTCATGGTTTCAGGTAGGGATTAAACATCACCCATGAAGAAACCATGAGGAAACTGATGATAAATAATCTTTTGGAAAAGAGTTACAACTGTCTACCGTGTACCAAAACATATCTTCTTTGAGACTTTTTTTTTTTTACATCTTTATTGGAGTATAATTGCTTTACAACGGTGTGTTAGTTTCTGTTTCTCTTTCACTTTTAAGAAAGAGATATGTATGGCAGAATCAGCTTAAGAAATATCTATTGTTTGGCCTTCCCAGAATAGCTTCTAATAAATAATATTAATATTGAATTTCTAAATAGTAAATAAAAGAGATTCAGAGGAATTCAAAAGAGAAATAGATTCACAGGAATAGATTACTGGATTTTGGGAACTGAAGTCTTATGCAATAGAGCCCAAGGGTTTGATCATGGTTTGTCATGAGGTAAAAATGTCTTGTTTGCTCTCCCAGAATAAAATTTCCTAGTATATTTCAATTGCTGAGCATAGTTATTACCCTAAGTTTAACACAGGATTCTCAATAAAATAGGCTGTGTTAAATTAAAAGACTTATCTTTGATATAGCATAACTCAGTACTCAATAACCTATATTTTTAAAATAAATCTATAGCAAGTAAATGAAAATGGTCAATGCCTCATGGATTCTATTGATTTTATTATTGATCCTGGTTAATATTTAAATTTTTTTTTTTAATTTAGGCCACTTTTTATCTTGTGTAGTAAAACAAAATGCTGTAACATATCAAATGGTTGGACAATTTAAGATAATGGTGCAAACACTGATTCATAAAAGTATTAACAAATTATGACTGCATGGATACTCAGAAAATAATAATAGGTAAGTAGGTAGGTCGATAGACACACACACATCAGGGCTCAACAGGCAAACTATAAACCACTAGTGTTGCTTTTTAAAGAAAAAAACATTTATAAGTTGTCCATGAGTTACTCAATATTGGGTTGGAGTATAGTATTAAAACATGAAAGTTTGGGTTAGTCATGTACTGTTAATATGACATGTAACATTATTATTTCCCATGTTCCAATCACTATACCTAAGACTCTTTCAGGGGTTAATTTACCCAAACGTCTTAATGCACTAAAGAAGGAATATAATTATCTCAATTCCCAGAAAGGTTACTATATAAATGACTTGAGAATTTATTACAGAAAGCAGGGATAGTTGAGCTGGCAAAAGGAGAAATCTATTGACAATTAAATTTCTGTGCTGGCCACCTGAATAGCAAATAACATGTACAACTACACAGTGGCCCAAACTTTATTTTTCATGCTTCGTGTGTATACTCAATGCCTGCTTCTCTTTACCAGGATTTGGGTAGAGAGCATATAGGACATAAAAGTAATGATTCTTTTCTTTATAATAACAATGGGAGCACATTTCTAGAGCCTTTTTTTTTTCTTTTCTTTTCTTTTTTTGGCCTCTTGGCATACGGGATCTTAATTCCCCCCCCCCCCCACCAGGGATCAAACCATGCCCCCTGCAGTAGAAGGGCGGATTCTTGACCACTGGACCACCAGGGAATTCAACCTAGAGCCGTTTTTAACTTTAAGGAAGACATTCAAGTGACTCTTTATGAACCTCGATCTCTGGCAAAAGGGATCCTAGATTTGATTAGCTCAGAGGAGTGGAATTAAATTATGATGAAGCATTCACCTAGCAGCATTCTCTGGGAAATTAACTGGCAGAGAAAAACTTCCTTTACCATGCTGATTACAAATAGATATATTCCTCTGCACCCTTTTCTTCAGGTGAGGGCATAAATTCACTTTTGTTAAATATCTAGGCCCACACACAGATGTTTATGTTGCTCTTCATTTAAAAAAAAAAAAAAAAAGCACTACTAAACGAAGTTTAAAAATCTGTTAAATATCTATCCCAGGGAGAGCAGACAGTATTCATAAACTCTTCAAAGTTTTCATTTCCTGCTAAAGATACACATATATGTAAATTTTGTTGACTAAGACTCAATTGAAGTCTGCCAGGAAAACATGTTATTATAATGAAAAAGAAAATGTGCACCATGCCATGCTTTTGAGGAGGGAGAAGATAGACTTTGCCATGTGTCTATAACCACATTTTTCCCATTTTTGATACAAGAAGCTGTGAAGTGTTGAATAAGCAGTACTCTATACTCTAAAGAAAAGTTGTGAAAATTACACAAAGGAATTAAATATAAGTGAAGAGATATCTCTTTCTCCCTCTTTTGTAAACAAAGACTGTCACAGAGAGCATTGCTGGTTGGTTTAGAGAACAGATTTTAAATCCAAACTGTCCGCACTTTTTTTTTTTTTTGCGGTACGCGGGCCTCTCACTGCCGCGGCCTCTCCCGTTGCGGAGCACAGGCTCCGGAGGTGCAGGCTCAGCGGCCATGGCTCACGGGCCCAGCCACTCCGCGGCATGTGGGATCCTCCCAGACCGCGGCACGAACCCATGTCCCCTGCATGGGCAGGCGGACTCGCAACCACCGCGCCACCAGGGAAGCCCCTGTCCGCACTTTTATTCCACTTTTAACACTACCGGCTGGGTGATCCTGGGAAAATTCACTGACTTCTCTGTACCTCATCTTCCTCATCTTGAAAAATTCCGTAATAATAGCACCAAAATGATAGGACTGTTATAAGGATTGAGTGAAATAATGTATGTGAAGTTGCAAAATGCTACATAACTATTAGCTATAATAACAATCACAAATATAATTATTATAATTTTATTTTTATTATAACTCTCAAACAAAATTCAAAAAACTGCCATTTCAAAGTAGCAGCCTATTTTTGTATGCCACAGTTAAATATAAATTCCCCATAAGATAAATATGATGGAAGGAAAAATTAACCGTAGCATTTTTCACTTAGAAATGACAGAAATCTAGCTCAACTAGAGTAACAAGAATGCTGGAGGTACTAATTTAAAAAGCCAAGAAGACTCCGTGTGCTATTGCGTTCCAAGAAGACTAGATCCAAGAATCCAAGCAAATGCGTTAGTCTCTCTCTCAATCTCTTTCTTTCTCCTCCATTCCCCTCTGCTTAAACCCTTCCCAACTCTTGGCTCTGCTTCTGATATTTTCCCTTTATACCCTTGGCAGGTTTTCTATAGGCTTATTCCAGGAACTTCAAGCTTTATCCCAGAGTAAGAGGTGCCTCCTTTTGGTGCTGCTTGTGTCACGTGTCTACCTCTGGATTAATTAGTTGTGCCCTGGGAAAAGAAGAGGATGGTGCTCTCTAAATAGACCAAAAAGGGTTGTCTCCAAGAAGAAGCAATGTAGACAAATGTGTTTTTACTATAAAGGGATGTGGTGATGCCATCACATAAAGGAAAAGTGGAAAGCAAAGATGGAATTTACCTATTAGTCAGAGAGCAACATCAACCAGAAATTGTTATATTGAGACCATGCGGAAGCTGGAAATGGGTACTGATATTGGTATAGTTGCATCCTGCTACAAAAACTGACAACTTGGCTATTTTTTGACACTCAATTTAATTACTGTATTAGACTTGCTTTTTTTTTTCCTTCTTCTTCTTATATACAGTATTCTAATAATAACCTGGGGAAAATATGTTAGCTGGTAGTATGACATTTTAATAAATATAAATGGAATAAAGAAGGCTTCAATGAACCTGGTGACAAATGTATCTGTATAAGTTTTTAGAGCACATTATGTTTACTAAAATTAAATTACCCTATTAAAAATCTCTACCACTTGGTCCAACTGATAAATCAAACCTAAGGCCAGTGTGAAAAGGTGATGATGAGACAACTCTTATGGAATTTGCTGGTTTTTAGCAACGTGATTCTCATCGACAAACTGGTAGTCAGTAGATTAATTCAATGAATATTAACTGGCTATCTAACATGAATAAGACACTATGAATAAGTTGTCCAAAGAATTCTTCTTTTGGCGTTTTCCAGTAGACAGGTTAATCATTAGAATGAAATGGGTCACTTGATTAAATGACAAATTTATCTCCACTGGTTAAGGGGGTGTCAGCTCTAAAGTAATATAATACATGGACATTAATATTAGGGACCTATTTATTAAAACACTGGTGATTTCACTTACTAGCCATGCGACAGTAGGCACGAAACTTTAACTTTCTGAATACCACTTTGTCCTTCCATGCAATAGGAGTAATAATACACCCACTTACGTTATTCTGAAGACGAAGTGTGATTGCTGCTTAGCACATGAACTATTGCTTCGATCCCCTCCATTCATGTGCTTAGACTGCAGAGAGATGATTCAGGAGGCCAAGATATAGTGTATTTTGAAATCTTAAGAGCTGATAAAACTTTCTAAAACTCATTTGCTATCTGAAAATACCTTTCTACTTGAGTTACATTGTGAGTAATATCTTTTTTAAATAATACCTTTCTATTTGAATTACATTGTGAGCAATATCTTTCTTTTTCAATTACCTAGCCAATACAAATAAATGCAAAAAAATTGTTATTGCAACTGTGATTATAACAGGTGGTCTGGATTTCACCTCTCTACATAGTTTCTAATTTTTAACCAGTATGTCTCCAACACCAGCAGGAAAATCCTATTAATTTCATTATGTTAGCCTTGTAAGATTTCAAAACTGTAACAAACTATCCTGGCTATTCATATGTATTCCTTTTACTGAATTTCCCTGGAAATTACTAAATATAAAGGCATTGCTTTTCCCATATTTATCTTTACATCAAAATGGATCCACTTACAACTTTGCAAATATGTCACTGAACATATAGTGAAAAACTGCTGAAACGGTAAGACAAACATTTAGAATCTATTTTTTCTTTGCCCTAAGACACATGAGTATTAGCTAGCGATTAATAGTTTCCATGACTAAATCCTGTCTTAACATCAGTTATAAATTCAGTAAGCTAAAACTAATCCTACCAATATAGATAAGAGTAGGCTAAAGAAAACATGGTCTCTATTAAATACTGAGAATTTTTAAACTTTTTTAACCTTAAAGCATAAAAAGTTAGTTATCAGTTTCGTCTCGGTGGTGAATGAGAGAAAGAGGGAGGAAAAAAGTTACTATCAGGATGAGGAATCCAAATATCCTGAACCCTTGGTGAGTTTCCTGTTACAGCTGCAGTTTCGGTACCCACTCCCGCGTCACCCACATCCATCAAGTCCCTGAGAGAAATATGTGTGCAGGGAACAAGTTCAGACAAATGTATACATATTTTTATCATTAATTGAGACTCTGGACCCAGAACTCAATGTAATCTCTAGACAAGTTGAACTTGACTGAAGTGGAATTAACTGGACTACTTATTCAAAAAGAAGTGAGCCCCAGATCACCTTGCCACATTAGTTGTATGGAATTCCAAGAGACAAATATTAGGGACAGTGAAGTCTAAGAAAATTTCTCTTTAAAATTGGAATACAGGGCTTCCCTGGTGGCGCAGTGGTTGAGAGTCTGCCTGCCGATGCAGGGGACACGGGTTCGTGCCCCAGTCCGGCAGGATCCCACATACCGCGGAGCGACTAAGTCCGTGGGCCATGGCCGCTGAGCCTGCGCGTCCCGCAATGGGAGAGGCCACAACAGTGAAAGGCCCGCGTACCGCAAAAAAAAAAAAAAAAAATTGGAATACAAATAGACCACTGCCAAATAAGGACAAATTTTGACTGTTGTGGTTATAACATTAAATTGTTCAGTGCCTAACATGTTGGACAAATACATTTCTTGTACTAAAGCCATCTCTAGCAATATTTCTCTGTTTTGAGGGTAAAGAGTTTTGAGCATCTAACCGTGAAAATATAATAATAAAAACTGAAGCAAAATTTAAGTCTTTAAGAAGAACTAGGTCTAAATAGTCAATCAGGTGAAGAATCTTATATGCTCTTAAATATAAATATAAAATTTTGTATTTCTGTTCTGAAGACTTGCAAATGTTCCTATGAATCTCTGTGGGAATAAATGAGATAATAATGTTTATTCCATAAACGTTTTAATGAATGTTTCTTTGATGTTCATCCAAAACTTGCTGAAATAGGTCAGGAAAAGATTTTTCTTCAATTTGTTTCACTTCAGTAAAAGACCACACTCTATGCTAGACTAAGAAATTATCCCGATTCCATCCCGCATGTAACGTTATGTTCATATACAATGGGGACTACAGTGAGGAAAATTCCCTGGCATCCCCCCTGGTGGATGTATAGTACAGCCAAGAAATAAACATGTGTCGTTTTAATCCACTGAGATTTTAGAATTGTTTGTTATTCTGCATAATCTGGCCTATTGTGAGGGATATACAGAGCAATACAAAGAATACAAGGAGAGTGGAGTCCAATTACCCACAAGCTAATGTATTCTGCGTTTTTCACTCCACACAAAAATCACCCTATTAACCCCTCATAATAAAACCCTTGAAACTGGAGAGAAATTAATTTCTCACCAAATATAGAAAAACATCACTTTAAAGCACTTCTTTCTATTCTATTCAAATATAACCAGAGGGATCTCATTAAGATACCAAGTTGGAATGTATTTAGGTTTCTTTGTTAGTATCTGAAGCCAGGGCTTTCTTCATTTGAAATTTATGCAGCTTTTTTAAGCATATCCAAAGTCAGACTCCTCAAACTGCACATCTCGAATGTGTTCCAATTTTCCAAAGTGTCATATAGACAAAAGGAAACACAAGAAAATCACCGCACCAGTTTAACACCACCAATTCTAGAAAACACAAACACATCCTGGAATCAACTCTGATTACTGCAGTAGCATACTGTCTGCAGACTTATTTGACCATTACCGAATATTTTCCCAAGCTAAAATAGTGTGTCCCCAAACCACTTATGATTACCACAATTCTGGGCAGCCTCTTGGCCTATCTTAAGATATCAGGCCTTCAAAAGGAACCCAATTTCAGCATCTTTTTGCTAAAATTATGTGAAACGAGGGGGGAGGAGGACTGTGTACTCTCATGCACTAATATTTTTCTGGTCCCTGGTCTCATAATTTTAAGTATAGCTTAGACTCTAGTCTTAAGTAACATTGTTATTCTCTGACACTGATTATAAGGGAGATAGTGTTTTATTTTTGCAAGAAATGGAGAGACAGAAAAAGGAAGGAAAAGTCTTCCTGATTTCAACCCTTCCTGTATGTCAGTCAAGTCAGGCCGTCTGTCCAAAGTTCATTCCTGTTCACAGAGATAGAAGTTCTAATTATGATCTTACAATGTTCATATCTAGGGAGACAAACAAAAGACATTGCTATTAAAGATGCTTCTTATAGAATAGCGCTGAAATATCAGTGGTCATTTCGCTTTTCTCTTTGACTTTATACACACATGCATGATCACGAGCATATACGTTCACAAACACACACGTGTGTGCTCTTGTCTTAGAGCCTAGAATTCATTGCTTATAGATAGAACCACCTCGACATGAAACAGTATGTGGTTGGAGTATCTCAGCAAGATTGCAGGGAGGCCAGAGAGATCTCTGAATTTAGTCCTACCAGGTGTCTCTACTCCATGCTGAATGAAATTACAAAAAGCATTCAGAGAAAGGTAAAGAAGAACACAGTCATGTAATCTGGGGCAGCCAGTCCTATGTCACCCACAAGCATCTAAGCATCACCAATTAAAAAGCCGGTAAACTTCACACTGGAGTTTTTCAGGTTTCCTGCTAAGGCTCAGAGCTAAATGATTTTTAGAACTAGATCCATACCAGTCTGAGGCAGTTGTGAGGGTAAAAGTTTTCCCACATGGGGTTCTGACGGTTAAATTGTGGCTTCCTCTAACTTCTAAGGGTCCCTTCTGCACACTCTACATGGAAGACTGGCCAATAAGCCTGTAACTGGCAAAGGAAACCTCACAATAAAGAAGGCATGTTTTTTTCACACAAAATTTCCATTTACATGTCTACATGTAGACATTCTATCTACATTCACATCCACTTCAATATGCAGATTGGTGGCAGACGTTAGTCCTGTCTTCAAGCTGGAGAAAGACAGAGTTGCCCCATATTTCCAAGGACCGTCAGATACTAAATAAGAGAAAACATTTGGCAAATGACCAAAGCCTGTCCCATTACAGCTGTTCCCTTTGTGACTCAGAGGAAGTTATAAACACAGAATAAACAAATACTAGTTCTTTACCATTAGTTGATATTTTAGCGCCAAATCCTTGTGAGACACATTATTTCTGGTGAACTGGGCTGGACCTGGCTAGCTTCCAAACATTTTTAATATTAACAGAGTACAACTGATTATTTATTGGCTACAGTGTCCAAAACTTGTTTTAATCTTGACCTTTTTCACCATATTTTTCCTTACTAAAATGTAAGACTGACAAAAAATCCATTTGTCCAACTCTGATCTAAATTCCTACATTTGATATCGAGACAATCATTAAGTAGTTTTATCACAGTAACAGAAAAGCAGATGAGAGCAATTTATTTTAGCTTGATTACTTGTGGGCAAAATTCTTGAATTTGCAAACATGGTGATTACGTTCCACAGTTCCTCCAAAGACATTTCAGAGACAAAACTATTATTACTATAGAGTAACATCCACTGACAGGATATTTCACTTGATTAAAAACGTTCCCCCCCGCCCCCCAAAAAATGTTTGATTCATTGCCTCTCATATAAGCACACTTAGTATTAGTTTTAAGTTATTCAACTTTCAGGAAGCACTAGACATAAAACATTTTCCTGATAAATCTGAATGGATTCTCACACTGTTCTCATGCATTCATTGTATAAGACACCACAGCCACCGTGATGTAATATAACATTCAAATTAAGCCAATAAACATATTGTGTTCTAGTAACTTACAAAAAGATTCACCGCTTATGGTAAATGACTGCATATCTCATGAGGAAGTCCACTGAACGGAGATTTGTGACAAAATTTCTGATATGGAATTCTGTATTGTGTATAACTCAAATTAAGTCAAAACCAAACTTTGTATTTATTAACAGTATATTTTTTAATCAAAACATTAACTACTCTATGGTAGACTATACTATAAGATTTTAACTGAATATATTATTAATATATACTAATAATTAAAATATAATTAGTAAACATTAACATATTATGTAAATGAGATACATTTATTGTGCGATATTTATTTTCTCTAAATTCGAACTCATGACAGTTTTCAAAATTGTTTTTACTTGATTCTGTTCAATACCAACCCTAGTCTTGGAATATGCTCTGTATCATGTATGTTTGAAAACAGTGAATTTCAAATAGACACAGCTGATGCTATGGAATACACGTGTACATTCCTGTGTGTGCTTGTGCAAATAGGTGTGTGAAAGACATGTATTTATTTGTCTTTATCTAATATCCTCTAGATATTAAAAATAAACCCAAAGTGCCTATGGTATTAATTCTCTCCATTATATTGATTTGCTTTATGCAGTTTTTAAATGAAACAGAGTATGTGGTCAATCAACAAGACTGATATTAGCACAAGTGATGCAGCATATTATATAACAGGCTACTGCAATTGTCTGTTTCTCCCTCCACATCACTTGTCATTATGATTGCCATGCCCTGTATTTTAAAATAAAATGGAGCTCTGATAATGATGGCTGAATATGCAAAGGAGGGATGGGGCTGCAGTATTGGAGAGAGGGATGGAAATATTTAAAAGCTAAGAGGAAACATTTTAAAACTTTCATAACATTAATATTTTAGCATTTAGTTACAAATTTAAAATCATATAAAAATGATTCTTAGGTTTTAAAGTGATTTTAATATTATTTAACATTAATAATGTACTATGTAACTCTAAGAAGTGCTTAACAAGAAGCCTGATAAAACTACCTAAACTAGGGTAGTATATTAATCATGTTTTTTTCTTTCCATATTTTCTGATGCTTTGACATCTTAGAGGCCTTTCCGGCCAGGGAGAGACTGTTCCTCCCAGGGCTAGCTAATTCCTAGAGAGAGTAAATCACTCCCCCATAAGCATGCCTTTCATATGCAAATTAACAAAGCCAAAGAAAGCCCAGATCCTCAACCACCTCCTTTATCTTACTGTCAAACACCAAGCCAATACTCCCCCTGACCTAAGCCACCAGAGACCACTGCTATAGCCCAAGCCCAATGAAAGTATTTAAACTACTCAATCCTAAACTTGTTCAAACTTGCCTTACCCTGTCTCAGCTATTCTTTCCCGTGGAAATTAAAATAAAGTCTCTGGGCCATGCTTTCCCCTGGCTCCTTCTGTCTCCTGACCAACCCCAGTGCTTCCCCATGTGGCCCTGCATGGCGTGGTGGGCTCCCTCCTCTAGGAAACTGTGAGTAATACAACTTCTTTCAACAGCGTTGACCTTACTGTGTCATCATTCCGTCACCTCTATAAATTGAGTCCCAAGCACAATCAAAACAGGTAATAATATGACTGTAAATTATGAAAGAAATATAATTTACTGTTCACATTTGGTCAAATTCAAATACTATTCCAAAATATAATATTTGTTAATGCTCATCTGTTTGTTGAGCTCTGAGCTGTTTTCTCTTTTTGCCAAGCTGTTGCTTGCTGTTCCTATCCTTTCCCTCCCACTTACCTGTCAATCTACACTTAGTCCACACATTTGCCATTTTCTGTATGGCTTTTTTCTTACATAATTAATTTACACTGTATAATTTACTCAAAACTCATAGTTATTCACCTAGTTTGAGACTTCATGAGGATAAAAATCAAAGTAAAATTTTATTGAGCTTGTTCTGTGTCCTATGAGAAGTCAAAGTCTATATTGTATATTAGTTCTGCAGTGACTTAAAGGAAATCATACTGCAAGAACATAGTGATTTCAGTCAATTGGACAAGGGTCTACATTATTCTTACTGTCTCTGACAGGACAGCCCTGTAAAAGTAACACTCAGGACATAGAAGAGTGAAATTCTGATTCATAAACTAAGTACTGTGAAGTAAATATTTGGTTTATCTTCTAGGCACTAAAGAACGCTTGAAAGGAATGAGTAATAAGGCCTGATTAATATTTAAAGAAATCTAAATATGTAATTTTTTGAAATGTCTCAATAGACCTAAGTGAAATAAGACTATCTATCTTAGAGAAAGAAACACATCGAGCTTAGAAAAAGAAACAGTTATTTCTTAATAAAATGTCACAAAGGTAATTCACTTGGGTCTCAGTAACCTCTATTAATTGAGAGTACATCAAAAGAGTACTAGGATTAATAATGATTATGACAGTTAATCATTAGAAATTCCAGAAGTCCTTCTGCACTGTCAAAAATTATAATATTTTCCTAAATAAATAATAAGTAAGAATTTGGGAAATATTTACAAATAACTGGTACTATAGTCTAAATATATTTTAATATTTATTCAGGTATATTTTTATAAACTATATGTGATCTCTCTCTGCCACCTTTAGTAAGACATGTTGGAAATAATTTGGTCTTCTCTTGATAATACACTGTTAGCATGATGAACATCAACTATTCAATTCTTCCATAAATATAGAAAAAGATATTTATGTGATCGGAAAAATGGCTTGATTACTACTCTTATCACAGTTGTTTCTCATACTTGGAAAATAATTTTCTGCTTTATTATATAGATCCATTTGTTAAAATTTTTAATCTCTTTCTCCTAGATGCTGTTTTATTTAATTATAATTGAAATATAGTTGCTGTACATTATTATATAAATTATAGGTATTCAATATAGTGATTCACAAATTTTATAGTTATATGCATTTATAGTTATTATGAAATATTGGCTATATTCCCCATGTTGTACAGTATATGCTTGTAACTTATTTTGCATCTAATTGTACTTCGTACTTCCCTACACCTATAACTCCTCCCCTCTCCCCACTGGTAACCACTAGTTGTTCTATCTGTGAGTCTGCTTCTTTTTTGTTATGTACACTAGTTTGTTGTATTTTTTAGATTCCACATATAAGTAATATCATACAGTATTTATCTTTGTCTGACTTATTTGACTTAGCATAATGCTTTTCCAAGTCCACTCATGTCAATGCAAATAGCAAAATTTCATTCTTTTTTATGGCTGAGTAGTATTCCATTGTATATATACCCCATATCTTCTTTGTTCATTCATCTGTCAATGGACACTTAGGGTGTTTCCTTATCTTGGCAATTGTAAATAATATTGCTATGGACACTGGAGGGCATGTATCTTTTCGAATTACAGGTTTTTTTTTTTTCAGGATATATAACCAGGAGTGGACTTGCTGGGTCATATAGTATTAATAATACTAATTAATATTAATTAATAATTAATAATATTAATTAATAGTTCTACTTTTAGTTTTCTTGAGAAACCTCCATACTGTTTTCCACAGTAGGTAACAGCTATTCTGACAGGTATGAGGTGATATCTCATTGTGGTTTTGATTTGCATTTCCCAGATGATTAGCGATGTTGAGCATCTTTTCATGTGCCTGTTAGCCATCTGCATTCCTCTTTGAAAAATAATGCCTATTTAGTTCTTCTGCCCATTTTTTAATTGAGTTTTTTTTTTTTTGATGTTGAGTTGTATGAGCTGTTTATATATGTTGGACATTAATCTCTTATTGGTCGTATCATTTGCAAATATTTTCTTCCATTCAGTGGGTTGTCTTTTCATTTTGTCGGTTTCTTTTGCTGTGCAAAAGCATTTAAGTTTAATTAGATCTCATTTGCTTATTTCTGGTTTTATTTCCTTTACTTTAAGAGATGGATCCAAAAAAATATTACTGCGATTTAACACAAAGAATATTCTGCCTGTGTTTTCCTCTAGGAGTTTTACAGTATCCAGTCCCAAATTTAAGTCTAGTCCATTTTGAGTTGTTTTTTTTTTTGTATACGGTGTTAGAGAATGTTCTAATTTCATCCTTTTACACGTAGCTGTCCAGTTTTCCCAGCTCCATTTGTTAGTTTTTTGTTTTTTTTTTTCATTTGTTAAGTTTTTGACCTGTATTATTAGGAATCTTTATGTGACTAGCTAGCTAAGCCTCAAGTGGAATCTGTGGGTTTATGGCATTCAAAGGTTTTAAGGACTAAACTACATGAAGAGAATAATGCAATCTGATCTCATGAATAACTGGAGTCAATAATTCAAACCTAAAAGTTATATCTTGTCTCTTCTACTCTCTGCATATTGACTTTATTCTCTCTTACTATGGTAAACAATGACAGAAACATAGGCACTGACGACTCCAGAATTTTATGTATTCTGGCATCAGTCAAAACATAGATTCTTCCCCAGGATTCTTTAGTCCCAGTCTTAAAGTTCAGGGAACAGGGACATATTAATGTTGCCTGACTAAGGTACCTGCTATGAAACATTCAGTGTGATCAGTAGACAGCATCATATAAAAACCCTGTAGTTTCCATGGTGGGGAAGAGGAAGTTAAGGATATCTGAGGGGAAAAAGTCAGTTTGGGGGGAAGAGTATGGTGCTAGAGATATAATCAATTGATGTCCACTCTGGGCTTGGGGGAGCTAACTTTTTATCGGTTAGCAAAGGACTGTTACTATTGACCACTTTGCATACACCTCTTATCTTGTGTATCATGTTAGGAATTAGATGGGGTTTTGTTGCACCCAGGTAACGCCCAAATCCTCTCTGTCAAATTCTTATTCAAAAACATTCATTTGATCTTCAGAATGAACAAGTTTTTTTAAAAGTCACAATAAAGATGAATTATGTATGTTTTATATACATTCCATTA
The DNA here is from genome assembly GCF_008692025.1 of Phocoena sinus. Lineage (NCBI taxonomy): Eukaryota > Metazoa > Chordata > Mammalia > Artiodactyla > Phocoenidae > Phocoena > Phocoena sinus. The sequence continues at coordinate 66,778,325 of NC_045771.1, read as the reverse complement.
TGACCATTCAGAGAATTGAAATTTAATTTCTTCTTTTACCATTACCCATTCAAACTAGACCTTGGCCTCCCTTGTTCTAGGGAATGGAGGTCATAGATAAAAGCAAAGAGAAGGAAGGGGTAATTATATTTGGCTTTAGTACTCTTAAAAAGTTTAGTATCTGGTAATTTAAGAGGTTTTTCAGGCATATTCTGACCATAAAGGAGTTTAGCCTGACAAACCATCTTTAGCATCACTCCCTGCCCAAGGTGACAAAACTGCCCTCTAACCTTTTATCATCAGTTGGGTCAGTGATAAGTACGGCTCAGCAAAACTCTAGGGAAGTTGGATTAGACGTCTAACTTTTATTTTCCTTTGGTGGCTTGCAGGCGACAGGAGCAGGAAGCAATGACTGAGACATTCAAGTATACATGCCAAGAAAGGCGAGAAGGCTGAGCGCTAAGAGCAGGCCCCCCTTCAGGCTACCGACTTCACTCCTAGAAAGGGAGCAGAGGAGAGTGAAGTCCGCTGAGGCCTGCATCCGCTTACTACATGAAGGCAGAAAATGAGTGGAAGAGAAAATCCACTCCCCTAACTTTTTAAAAGCACAGTTAGTCACTAGCAATGTGGCTCAGTTGAAGCCTTGATTTTTTTTTTTTTTTTTTTTTTTTTGCCATGCTGTGCGACACGCGGGATCTTAGTTCCCCGACTGGGGATCGAACCCATAGCCTCTGCAGTGGGACCATGAAGACCCAACCTCTGGACTGCCAGGGAAGTTCTAAGCCTTGGATTCTTACCAACAGGAAAGAGCAATTCCTCTTTCCTTAAGAAGTGAGAGCTAAGAAGACAATGGAAGAAACATATACAGTTCCCTACAGACCAAATCAAGCCTTAACTCTGTCAAGAGACCCTCTCATCATAATTAATCTACAGCCTCCCTTATCAATGGCTGCACTCTGTCAGTATCACTATTATTACGTGTTTCCACTGTCTGCTTTTGCCAGTGTTCTTGCATCTCTTTCCCCCACTAGCTTGAAAACCCTAAAATGAGGAGACTTCTGTTTACAAGTTCCAACTAGGGCCTACAATCTCCATAGTCTTGCCCTGAGTATGCACTCAGATACTGAAGAAATGGAAAGCCAAGGGTTTATTCTAAACACATTTATCAGAGATGAGAAAATATCTCTCATAAGTACATAAATATTTTGAATGCCTTATTATAATTTCTTTGCATTTTCATTTCTCAGAATCTGAGAGACAGCAATGAGAGAAAATTTGCAGAAAATGTCAGAATGATACACTGGGAAAGGTATATACAGCTGTTAACATTTTGCTTGTTTTTACTTGGTTCGTGCAGGTATTAACTACAGAAATGCTTGAAATGAATCTGTTTTATTGCAAGCATGATTACCTACATATCCCTAAATTATTCTATCACACAAATGACAGCTTATACTTAATGAAAGAGGCCACTTATTTAACTGCTGATTATTTCTGAGAAACCGTTAACCTACTTCCCTATTAAAATGAACATGGGGAAAAACGTACTTTCACAAATCTTCAAAGGAATGCATCTCTGCTTTTTATAGAAGGGAGGGTGGGATGAATTTCGCATGCCTTTCCTCCCACACAACAATGTTAGGCCTAGAAATTAAGATATCTAAGTACTAATAAAAATTTTTTTCTCATGGATATATACGCTGCCCCAGAGACCACCGGGAGAGTAGTGACCAGACACAGAAAGTCATGCCACCTCAGTCCCTGTGTCCGTTTCCTTGCAGCACTGTGTACAACAGCCCTGACTTTCCTAGGGAGGTCGTGTTATTGGTGTTCAGAGAAGAACCCCAGAAGTAATTCTCCAAGGAGTACGACAGATTTCTTTTTTAGGGCAAGATGCTAGGTTTTATCCCTTCCTGTAATTCTAAGCATTCTTTGTTTATGCTATTTAAATATGACTTTATTTATATAAAGTGGTGAAAAGCTATTTAATGGTGAAAAGCTATTAAAGCTATTTAAGAAGCTATTTAAATATGACTTTAATATTGATAATATTGATAAACTTTCTACTGTCAAATCTAATCCTGAACATCTCTCTTGCTTTGGAAGTCGAATGAAATTATCGTCAAAATCTAAGAACTTTCTTGTTACAAATGGAGAGTACAGATTAAGTGTTTGTCATATTTTCTAAAGAAACGAGGAACTTCTTCCCATATTAGTAATTTGTGATCGATATAAAAATTATTCAGAGAGTCTCCCTTTTCTCCCCAGTGTGCATTTTACACTTACAGTGCATTTTAATTCACACTTGTATTTCAAGCACTCAGTTGCCACATGTGGCTTAAGGCTACCATGTTGGACAGTAGAGCTAGTTCTATGGAGTCACAGAAGTCTGTCTAAAGAATTTGTTTGGAATTATATTGGAGTTATGGTTTCTCATAGATTTTGCTTGAATCTGAGGAAGGTAAATTTATCACTTAGGCTTTATTATAAGTTTGGGACCTTTTAAAACTTTGTCGGCATCCATACGTTACTTAATAGCACCTAAGTCAGTTAAATCTAGGACAGATTCAATGATGTGCAGTACTCAGTGCAAGTAAATTGCCAGCTAATAGACTTCCCGCTCTCAGCCTGAATCTAGATACTTGTACACCAGCCTCTATTATTTTGCACTAAGGTGCTTTCTAATCAGATCAGTTTGATAATTAACAGTCTACTCCTGATCTTTCCAACTACAGTTATTCAGCTGACCCCAAAACAAGATTTGTTCTCAGTATGCCCCAAATTCCTCTTTCTTAGCAATCCTAGAGGGTAACTGCCTTCCAGTCCCCAGAGGAATGTATTGGTAGAACTGATTACTGGTTGAATTTCCCCTTTAGAACCCAAAGGTCATTAATCCCCATCAGAGCGTCCTGAGCCATCATTTTTCTCCAGGAGCAGATTCAGGCTGGTTCAGGGCACAGAATAAGCCAGCAGCCGCTCACCGTGTGATCCGGAGGAAACCCAAAAGCCCTCACTGGATCCTAACTAGTCCTCTTGCTTTGAAAAAAAACGATTTCTAATATCCACCACATTGACATTCTCTTCAAGATCCAGACTTTACTGAAAAGGCAAATGTGGGATAACATATTCAACTCACTAGTATTCAGCACAGTCCTGATACTGACTGCTGCAGAACAATTAATTTTAGATTAAGAGAGAACACTAATGAGGATGAAGCCTCTCTTCGGATGCTGCAATTAAGGCTAGTACATGTAGGGACACAAAAGAGTGACCAAAAAAAAAAAACAAACCCATGAAATAATATCATTATTTTATCATTTTACCTTGAACTGCATTTTCCCAATAGATCCAACATTGGGGATGTTTTGAAAATAATTTGTTTATTCATTGGGAGTATCTCTTCTACCTTATAAACTAGATTCTAGTAAACTATATTCTGTTATTCCTAAAAGGAAACTTACTAAAGGAACTGAATACATAAGGTTTTGTTTAATACAGAAAAAGTGAAATAATTAAGTCTACTTTAACCTAGTGTAATTTTGGAAATGAAGTGGCCAAATAATTTGCTATACAGAAAATTGGCCATTTCTTTCTTCTGCAACTTTCGGAGAAAATGCTCTACCCTCTTTCCTATTATTTTTTCTTTGAAATACTGAATGCCCACTTTGGGAAAATGTTCAGAGAATCCTCTCAACATATAATTTTAATGTGTCAGAAACTATAATTTGTGCCAGAGAACAAAGTGATAGGGTTCACTGAGGGATTTTAAATACATTCCTGATGGTTTCTCAATCCTTTTGTGAACTATTTTAGGGTGAAATGTTATCTATTTAATTAAATAGAGCCATTACTCACAATAGGAAATGCACAACCCCATCTCTGCTGAGAACAGGAGAGAGCTTCTAGGGTAAAGAAGAGAACAGAGCTGGTATTTATGAGTGCAGATTTAAACAAAACAAAACAAAACAAAATACTGAACTAAACTAAGTGAGTTTGACTCTCTCTTTTATGGCTAAGCTCACAAAATGGAAACCATAGCAGCATTAGTTATCCAAATGCCTTTCTAGGGAACTCCCCTCTTCAGAAGCTCCACAGCTGCTCAAGCAAATGAATTCTGCAACGAGAGGGTTTTGATGAAATTGCAGAACCGCACCCCAGGCTGCTGCAGACTGCTTGCCTTTTCAATTACGCAAGAGACATCAGCCTGTGGGATGATGTATAAGCTTGGGGAGCATGCTCGTAATTGAAAATGCTGCTCAAAGCACAGCGTCTTTATGGGGTAAGGCCATGGTAGGAATTAATGTTGCTTCAAGAAGGGAGTTATTATATGTATGGGGCGGTGGAACAACAGAAGGTAAAATCTGCACCAAATAAAATGATACAGTAGCTAAAACCCAGGCTCTGAAATCTGCTAGCTCAGTTTCCACTTGGCCACTTGCTAACTGGGTGAGAGCAAAGAGTCGTGGTCCCAAGGCTGTTTTATCTATTAATGGACACAGTCATCCTAATAGCTCTTCAAACAGTTATTATTCTCCCTTTGAATGGTGAGGAAACAGATGTAGAGAATAGAACTCTCCCATAGGTAGGAAAGGGGCAGCCTGGCTTAAAAGTGATTTAGTCTGGTGATTGCAGTCTGGGCTGTTAGCCAGAGTGTGGTCCGGGCAATGGGGACTGCTTACTCTTATTTCTGTCAGTTAACCTTTGTTTTCTGTTTTATCATCTGTAAAACAGAAATAAATACAGGACCTACCTCATGGGGTTAAATGAGATCATGAATATAATTGTAAAAAATGAATAAAGAGAAACCTCAATTAAATAGAGTTGGGAGACCAGAAGGGGGAGCTCTCACACTTATGACAATAGTACAGCCCAACACGAAGAACGAAGATCCTTTTTTCCTGGCAAGGAGTCTGCCATGAAAAGCCATGGACTCTTCGTTTACTGTAAGCCCTCCCAAATTCCTTTCCCCTTTGTAAAATTGCTCTCCTTCCCTTGCCATGATGGGACTTGCACATGGCTCACAGTTGTTGGAGATACCCCAGTTGCAATTCTCGGCTGATCCCGAATAGATTCATCTTTGCTGGAGAAATATCTAGCAGTCTATTTCAGGTCAACATAGGGAATTAAGCACAGTGCCTGAAACCCAATACTCAATAAATGTAACTTTACCAAAGGTGTGCCTCTCTTCCAGTCAGTCTCTAGAGTACAATTTTTCTCTAAATGTTAGTCAAGTCCGCTAAATCTGTTTATTAGCTCAGACTTTCACAGCATCTCACCTTAACATAACTGATAAATGTGTCAAGCAGGTGTCATTTGATCCTGCAACTATCAACAGTTATCACTGCATCTGTGATGGTGAAAATGTCAATGTGGTACACTGGGACGATTTATAATGTAGCAAAGACTCAATTTCTCATAAGCATGAACCAAAGCCCTTAACAGGTGCCATGGCTGCGTGGACTGATCTGCCTCATCTGAGTCTTATTAAAGGGCAAGAGCTATTCAAAGCAACCTAGATCTTAGACCAGGCGGCAATCTTGAAACATGCTGATGTAAGTCAGCACTCTGACAACATGAATTCCAGAGAGGGAGCTGAAGGGACTGTGTAATTGTTATGTGCACCTGCTATTTTGCCTTTAGCAGACAAGTGATATGGAGTAGCAAAAAGAAGTTGCCCCAATAAGACACTGCGAGAAGTCATTATTACCATATATCCCAGGGAGTGTTTAGTAAAAGATACTGGGTTTTTCTGTTACAAATGATTTGAAAAAAAAAAAATAGTCAAGACCTGTAAATAAATAAATTAATAAACACACACACACACACGGCATTCAAAGAACAAGGGCAGACAACGAGAAATACAACGACTTTATAAGAGAATCCATCCCCAAATTTAGATTATCCTCTATTTTAATGGTGATATAATTTTAAAAGACCATTTTCAGTCTTTAGGAAGGCAGGGTAATTGAAGGCTAAGAGCACTGACTCTGGATACTGATGGCCTAGGCTCAAATATTGGCTCTGTCACTTATTAGCTACCTCATTAAGCAAATTACTTAAATCTCTTTGCCTCAGTGTCAACTATAAGTGATAGTAATAATAGTATCAACTTTTAGGTTGTTATTAGGATTCAAGAATTAATATGTGAAACAAGGAATCCAAAAAACAGAACAATGCCTGGCTCATTACAAGCCTTCTTTTTAATGAAACAAATCTGTTCAACAGCTTTTATTTTACATCTTAAGAAAATGTTACTAGTAGGTAGTGAGCTTCCTACAAGTGCATCAATACACTAATAAAATATGTCAACCTTTTAAGGTCACTACAGTGCTATTTACTTCTCAAAACTAATTTTTGCATTTTTCTAAATAGCTTCCTCATAGCACTACATATATCACCAGGAAAAAAATTTGCCAAGTAGAACTTGAAGAACAGAGTAAAACAGTAATCAAACTTACAGAGACAGAAAAATGGATCAAACAGTTTAATCTATTACTAGATTATTAGTATTTAATAATCTATTTATTATTATTTAATCTTTATTGATAAATCAAAGAGCAATATGTTAGTCATACTGAGAGATTCAATAAAGATAAACGTGAAGTCATTTTTGTAGGATGTGACTATCATTAAGTATGTATTCCATTACAAATTAAGGAATTACTATCTAGTCAGCAGTCATGAGAAAACAATCTCATTACACTTTAAAAGGAAAGATAAATGGAATCTAGGTCAACAACACAATGGTCACTACAAAAAAGTCAAATTATTAAGCAAAGAAAACAACATTATTATTCTCTTCTGTTATATAGCTTATTTTCTTCTGAAGCAATGCATTTAAGCAAAATGGAGTAATTTGGAGAGAAAGAATCTTATAATAGGGGGCTTCCCTGGTGGCGCAGTGGTTGAGAGTCTGCCTGCCGATGCAGGGGACACGGGTTCGTGCCCCGGTCCGGGAAGATCCCACATGCCGCGGAGCGGCTGGGCCCGTGAGCCATGGCCGCTGAGCCTGAGCGTCCAGAGCCTGTGCTCCGCAACGGGAGAGGCCGCAGCAGCGAGAGGCCCGCGTAACGCTAAATAAATAAATAATAAAAAATAAAAGAATCTTATAAAAGATATGAATTCTGATAACAAAGATAACAATGTTCTAACTAATTGTTGTGCTTGAAACTAACCTATAAAAAATAGCAAAGGTACTTATTTTCATTCCGAAGACCACATACCAAAATGATTACTAGGACAGAAACCAATTATTTTCACATATTAACCAGACCAAAACAGGAAGTAATGATGTTAAAATGCATTAGTCACAGTATATCACAAATCCAACTTTGCAAGGAATGATTGTTCAATAACCGGCTTGCAGATTTCCAGAAGCTACAATTCTGTGACATTAACATGCTCCATGAGTACCACTTTTTTTGGTAATGTACATTTTATGGCCTACCTGGCCTTGAGAAAATCTTGAAATGTGTTTAATTAGAGATTCCACAAAGTAAATAATAAGATAAATCCATTATTACAAATATAAACTCTGGGCCCCTAAACAAATTTCAATAGAAAAATTTTCACTATGCTCCTCAATATTATGCACTGACACTTGCCATGAATGTATACATTTTTCACACATTAAATTTGCATTTAAATCATCTCTAGCAAGACAGAATGCCAACAGCTTTTTTTAGTTTCAGCAATGAACGGAAAGCCTCCCTTAAGCAGATATACCATGAAGAATCACTCTGACACTCTCACAATAAAATGGGGACAGCAGCATCCATTGTCCTGGGAGAAGTGTGCACAAAGATCATTCTTTTTGCAAGGGTTTGACAAAAGCACCTTATTCCTTGCTTCCATGGCCTAAGGAGGTAGTAGACCAATTTGATAAGAAGCTCTGACCTTACAGCATGGAAGGATTACATACAAGTCTCTTTTGGAGGTGGAAAGGGCCAATGCAACAGATGAAGCTAGGTTAATGAAATGATGAGGGGCAGAGGCAGGACCAGACAGCCCAAGTTTTATCTCTTTTTTTTTTATCTCTTACCCAAGTAAGAGATAAAAACAGAAAGAAGGATTTCTTGGTCCCATTTGTGGCAGAAACTTTAGCTGCTCAGATAGTCTCCTGGGGCCACCTTTTCACTAGGAAAGTGACTGTACGTGTGAATTGAAATATCTGCAGGACAGTGGCGGAGTGAGGGGTGTCAAAGAAGGATTAACGGAAAGGCACTGCGATACACAGATGAGAATCTTCACTGAGAGAAATCCAGACAGTTGACTCTCTTGTTTACCAGGGCAAGACGATATCTTGGCTACGGGTGGGACCTGGAGCTTCTTCCCACTCACCGCCATTAAAACACATTCACCAACCCCAGATCACAGGCTGCACCAACAGCTCCTTCACCATTTAGAGCATGACACAGGACTGAACACATCCCACCCTCTGTCCATTGAGGTACACTTTCTGGCCCCCCTAAGCACTTAAGAAGGAGAAAAGTTGATCATGGAAGGGAATAGACTGGATTTCTGGGCTTCAGATTATGGCCAAGCAGTGTGGTCTCTAGCAACGCACTCTGGAGACTGAATGAGAAATCTCATTTCACCCCACTTTTAGAGGTGCTCTTTTCCCAAGACTAACACACTACTATGACCCAGGGGCCAAATCTGGCCTGCTACCTGTTTTGTGTGTGCTGTGTGCTACAAATGGTTTTAGTCTTTTCAAATGATGACATTTCAAATGGTTGTAGAAGTATCCACATAACATCCTCAGATGTGTCTCTTTCCTTCAAAGCCTAGAGTATTGACTCTCTTGCCCTCCACTAAAAAACTTTACCTACTCGTGCCTCCTCTGTTACACAAAGAAATGGTTGTATGTACTAGCAGAGCTCTTTAGTCAGCTGCTTATATCTAAATGATGTGGCTTTTTGCTCATTAAATGTTTTTATTAGAAATGTTATAAAACAGATCAGTACAGAGATGGTACTGGAGCATACAGCTCTTTGACTTTAAAACAATGAGATAACTCATATATACTGAGTTGTTTAATGGTAGTCATATTATTAATGACTCTAGAAGATACCAATTTGAAATTTCCACATAGTAAAAATAAGAATTCAAAGACTATCGGGGTAAAATAGCTAATAATCCAATACTAAGGAGGAAGGTTTTCATTTTCATTGTAAGGTTAGCATTTTCCAACAATTATATACCAATCATTACTGCGCTATGAGTTGTTAACAGTTATCATATTGAATAACATCTGTGAAATTTTAGGATAAAAACTCAAATAGGTTTTTCCTACAGGACTACTCAGAGACCTTCTGGTGGAACTATATTGTGTTTTTGCTTTCTTTCCATAAATGGATCACTTCGGTTGAGGGGCCCCTCTGCATTCTCTCTTCTTGAGGTTCAAATAAAGGCTGCACCCCCTGAATGACAGGAATAGACACAGAATCTGGGATTCAGGCAATCAGTGGGTGACAATAACAATTCATGCCCAAGATAAGCTTGACCTGAAATGTTCTATTGAGTGGTTGAGAGACGGCAATTTTTAAAATTCTCTGTCTTCAGTGGTCCTACCATCACTTCTACAGAGAGCTGGGCATTCATATTTTAAGAAATAAAACTCTACTTAGAGAACTTTTCCAACAATTTTGTATTTACAAGTTCGTATTTGTGTATTATTTTACTGACGTAAAGAAGCATTCTTGGACAATACTGCATCTGCGCATACTAGAGTGAATAACAAATTATTTGTGGCTCAGAATTCTTCATGAAACACTCGTTTCACCTACCATGAACAAAACATAAATACTGTTGATGGACTGCCAAGTGGAAAAGAAAAAAATGAACAGTACACAAACTCATACCATGGACTTCAAAAGATATCATTCCCATTATACATAAATCATATTCTAGAGAGCAATAAAGTTCTCTCAAACTGCTATAATGCAGCAATTGCCCACAGTGTACTATGTAGAAGCCAAAAAAGAAAAGCAGAAGTTAGTCTGGGTTCTGCATTTATCAAAATAATAAACTGTGCAATTACTTGTTGAAGAAAAAAGTACTTGTAAAATCGAGATGTGTTCAGAAATATTCCCTGTATAGGAAATATAAGAGAAAAATGGAAAGACTCGAGGTAATTATGATCTCAATAATCACGGTCAATGTTTAACAAAAAGATAATAACTACATGTAACTAATTCTGTTCCAATGGATGCTTTGCTTTTGTATTATAACTTTACAGCAGCCAACCTTGTTTCATTGTTCTTTGTCACCGTGTTTCTTTATCTAGGCCCTGTTTAGCCATCTATTAAGTGGACTTAACAAGAGGATTTTCCTCTACCTATTTCATTAGGTGGCTGTGAGGATTAAATGGGTTAATGTGTTTAAAACACATTACCATCTAGCCAGTGGCAGTGTCCTTAAATGTTTAAACACTGATACCCTGGGAAGGGAGGGGGAACCCAGATTTGCAGTGCCTGCTGATTTCTACGATGTAATTTCAAGCTACCCATGAGACATCATGAAAAGCGGAATTGAGAAGAGGGTGAGCGCAATGAGCTCTCACAAAACAGTAAAGCAAACTCTGGCACACCACTGCATCTAGCCCTCTCTTTGTTTCTTTCACACAAAGGTGTGTGTCTGTCAGGCAAGAGGAATATACTTCATGACTTGTGAATCAGTTTATGTAGGTGTCTGTATTTGACTCTCTGAGTGGAATTCTAGTCACAGCTAATCATATCCATATTAAGCTCCTATAACATGCGTTCAATAACAGAATAGGTGAGCAAAGTCTGTGAATTTGAAGAACAAATTAAGATAGAGCATTCAACAAGTATTCATAGAAGTATATTATTTGCAAAGCACTGTTTTGATATTTTTGGAAATGATCTATAATGACAGGATATTGCCCCTGCCATCCATTAGCTTATATCCTTATTGAGGTGGTAAAGGAAAGACATATAGTAAGCTAGAAATATAAAAGAGGCACTCCACAATGCTATTTAAGAAAATGTTCAAGGATGGATAAGCCCAATCTTCATATAATTCTAAGGTACTTCTAGGAAATATTTTAATTATTTAAATTACTATAAGAACTCGGAAAGGTACATGTTTTAAAAAAAATTTTTTAAAAAACAAGCCCGGAAACTTCAAGCACACGCAAAAATACCCTCTTCCTTCTTTTTCTTCTTCTTTTTTTTTAAAACCAATAAGGAGCTGCATCTTAGAGATTATAATTCTATGCTTCAAACCCAAACACCAATATTCAGTTTACAACTCTGACCTGTGGAATCCTAAGCAGTTAGTTAACCAACCCTAAAGTTCGTCACGGTGATTTAACAATAAAATATACAGATGACAAAAAGAAGTATGGCATCTGTAATGACAGCTATGAGATATATTTACAGATTATTCATATTCACTAGAGTATTATATATAAAAGCAAAAGATTTATACAGCTTAAATGTCCACATACAAAGGAGTTGTTGAAAATTATGGAAAATAATGAAATATATTGCAACTATATCTATGAAATAGAAAGTACTCCACGTGTTGACGTGGAAAAAGCTTCAAGATGTTAAGTGGGGAAAAAAAGCAGTGTAAAAGAATGGGCATATGTGCTATCATTTCTTTTGAAAAGAGGGAAAATAATAATTATTGGTTTGACTATGCATAAAAAAATCACCTCTGGAAGGATAAACAGTGACTAATAATAGTGGTTACTTGTTGAATGTGAAAGAGATTTGAGGAGAAACTTTTCATTCTCTATTGTCTTTAACTTCACATTTTATGAATAAATCACCTCCCTTATGTAGATGTCCTCCTCACCCTCACTAGGACTCTGGCTTCTGCCCCAGCCTGCAGATCTCTCCTTAACTCACTACACACATATACACACACACACACACATGCACACAGGAAAGCCTTTCTCAGCCTCACATAATAATCAAGAACCCTAGCAATTACCAGGAAGCCTTGTTATCAAGAGCACTAGCTCTCTGCAGGCCGTGTCATCGTCTCACTGGGGTCGACCATCAATCCTGTGACCCATTACCAACTCCTTAAGGGCTGGAAACTGATTTCATTCTTCAAGTCTGTATTTCCAGTATCTACCACAGTGTCCAACACATATTGTTGAGTGGAGTCATAAATGAGTAGATGACACTTTTTTCTGATTTAGGAAGGAAGAAAGTTCACAGACATTTTTAGACAATCTCTTGTATTGGAGAAAAAGTCTTACGTAGAAATGGAGGAAATCATAATAGAAGAAAATGAAGAAGTTTAAAAAACTCCTCAAAATTAGAGAAGTATAAAATGTGTTTATTTCTCATATAGTGGATTTGCAGGACAGAGAAGAAAAATAATAGCAATAGTTAACACATAATGATGATCACAATATGTCAGTCACCAGGCTAAAAGCTTTATGCAAATTACCTCATTTGATCCTTAAACCAATGAGGCAAATAGTACCAGTTAACCATCTTCCCTACTCACTATTATATGACTTTCACCAATAGTGCACAAATCTGAAAGAAACAGAAGCAAAATTAGTCTCTTAATGGGAGACTAAGTTTAGGTCTGAGTATAGAATAAAACGTTCTATTTCTCGCGCCTGATTAACTCCCTAGGTACGGGGATCATAACATTTCATCACACTACCCAATCACTTAATAAAGACTGGGGTCTCATTCTGTCTGGGCAAAGCCATGCCCACTAAAAATGATCACTGTGCACAAACAACTGTCATCCACTAATTCACTGAAGTCTGAGTCATGTGCACACCTGTAACTGTATGAGCTGAACAAAGAGAGGTGGACATAAAGTGACTGGCTTAAACCACCCGTACAGTAGGCCATCGGTATTTGCTAATTGTCTGTATGAAAGTTAGGCTCATACCCTGCGCCCCAACAGAAACTGAAAGCTAGGGGCTCTTTTTTTTTTTTTTTTTTTTTTTTTTGCGGTACGCGGGCCTCTCACTGTTGCGGCACCTCCCGCTGCGGAGCACAGGCTCCGGACGCGCAGGCCCAGCGGCCACGGCTCACGGGCCCAGCCGCTCCGCGGCACGTGGGATTTTCCCGGACCAGGACACGAACCCGTGTCCCCTGCATTGGCAGGCGGACTCTCAACCACCACGCCACCAGGGAAGCCCAGGGGCTCTTTCTTGATGATTACACTTCAAAGTGGTGACTCACAGGTCCCTGAGAAAGATGTTCCTGGGTTAAAAAGCTAGGAAGAGGCTAGGAGAAAACTTACATCTCAAAGGGGCAGAGAAAGAATTTATAATTCTAAGTTTTCTAGAGTAAATGCTCTAAAAAAAAAAAGAGAGGTCAGGAAACGAGAGTCAGGAAAAAACCTGTTTAAAGTTTAGTCAAGCAAAGGGAAACCTTAAGGTCATCTTGGCCACTAAGAATAGGAAACATAAAAATGAGAAAAATGAAAAACAAACAATATAGCACCTGATACTGGGAGTCCTGCATGAGCTGGAGTTACTTTACAAATAAAAAATTAGCCAGAGCTAAATCGCAAGATCTTTTTCGCATTTACTGTGGCTGATAGAAGTCACCCCCTTGGCTTTTCCTAGATATAGCTGATTTCCAAATCATATTGCTAATTCCGACCACTCTCTAGAGAGATTAACCCTTAAATACTACTGCCTTCTAGACCTATCCCACCACACATCTCCTTGATACTTCAAATTAAACCTGCTTCAAACAGAAGTTGCTGTCCTCACATTCAATTTTTCCTTCATTACATAGATTCACCAACTTCTTAATAGTCAGATTAATTATTATTACTGAAGTACAACTAAGATTATGGATTCAAAATATTTTATAACAGTTCGCAATCTATAGAATTAGGTCCAATCCTTAACACCGTGATTCTAACCTCCTTTTCTAATTGTATTGTACCTGATAACATCTGCTGCCCATGGACTTCATTCTTCAGTCCACCAGAATACACTTGGAGCACACTGGCACTGTTCTCATAACTTTGTACCCTGAAGTTTTTTTCTATTTATCCAGAAAGCTTAACTCTAACCCTCTCTTTCCTCCAAACCTCGTACATCCATCCTTTGATGCACATTTCATTCCCTATCTCCCTAGTATAACATTTGACCCATACTGTGTTTTTAATACAAATAAATAAGTAGTTCAGTCTTCCAGTATGTTTTGATCTCCTTTGTGGAACTTAATCATTCTTTGCCCTATGTACCTAAATTTAACATCTCTTTTTGAATTGTAAGTTGTTTAAAATGTCTTATTTCTGTAATCCCTTGTGGAGTAATACATTGTCTGGCACATTTTAATTCCAAATAGATATTTGTGAAATAAATAAAAATAACCTTTACATTCTATTCATGCCATGTTTTAAATAGGGCTTAATTAGTTTCACTGGATGATAATTTTGTAGTAGCAGGCATCAGGTATGCTTAGCTCACTAAATATCAGTGCCTGAAGTGTTGCCTGGCAGACAGTAGGCATTCAATAAATAATAGCTGAATAAATGCAAAAAAGTATTAGAGTATTTGAATAACTAAATGATAATGCTGCAAACAAGCTTCTGTTAGAATTGCTTAGTGGAATATAAGAGATAGAAATGCCCTAAGACTAGAAAAAGGTAGCATTGAAAAATGTTTATCAAATGGAAAATGTATTGTCTAGATTATTAAGAAATAATTATCTTTTACAAAGCAGATCACTCATACGCAAAATGATAGGATTACATAGAATGGTATATTTTAATTACCAACACGTTACTTTGAGAATGTTGTCCAATATAACAAAAACATTAAGAAAATAATATACATATAAACAGGAAGAAGTCTAAAACTCAGTCAACAACTTGAAAAATAACAGAGAAGTCACTAGGAGCCAATTCAAACCACTGTTCCCACTGTGAACACCCCATATATGCCACTGTCGGGGTGTTACCTGTGCATGTGTGTGGGCTGAATAACAAGGTATTAAGTAAGGGCTTTTTAAAATGTGTAGCAAGACTGTCACTGTTTAAAGGTTTCTCTTCAAGTTTTCACTTTTTATACCTTCTTTCACTTTACAAAATTATAACAGTGGTGCTGGGGTAGACAATCACCTAAAAAGTTCTGAGGTCAAAGCAGTAGAAAAATCTTAGCTTGAGTTATAGGAATTCTTCCGACTCCAAGTCATTAGGGCGTAGAATTGTATTCAGTTGTACATCCTCTGTGGTTTTGGAGGGGAAAATAATTTCTCAATAATTTTCCAAGAATAAATATAAGCCACAAAGTAAAATGTATTTGAAACAAGATGTGATCTCATTTTAGATTATTTTTTAAGGAATGTTTAATTGACCTAAGTTATTATTTCAATCACTTCCAAATGACTGGCAAAAGAAGAGCATTTTATTTATTTATTTTTTTTTTTATTTTTTTTTTAAACATCTTTATTGGGGTATAATTGCTTTACAATGGTGTGTTAGTTTCTGCTTTATAACAAAGTGAATCAGCTATACATATACATATGTTCCCATATGTCTTCCCTCTTGCGTCTCCCTCCCTCCCACTCTCCCCATCCCACCCAAGAAGAGCATTTTAAATCCAAGCGCATGATGAAGAAGTTGGCCTTTATCCTTTAGAATCTCGCATAGGTCAAAGTCACCCTGACGTGCTGCTGTAGGAACTTTTCCCTGCAATTTATAAGCTACCTCAGGTTAGTGTTCAGAGCTACAGCCTTCAACAAATCACGTCTGCTCGGATTAAAACAAATTCAAGGTAGATGCTGTCAACAATTTTAACTAAAGGTGTTAAGGCCATTGCAATTCATCTATTAAGCAAGCATGTGGTCCGTAAGCCTGGTTTCTTAAAAGTGTATTTTGTGTCTGACTTATTTTTAAATTAAAAAGAGTCAAAATTACAGCAAATGCAATAGGAGTATAAAAACATTTGTAATTCTAATGGCAGCATTTATATTTATTAAAATCAGAGCTTATGAGAGGAATTTGGAGACTAAAACGAAAGGTAACTTGATTCCAAATTTATGCAACATGATCTCTTCGCCCCAGAGAAACTGATGGGAAATACAGTTAGGAGAAAGCTTCAAAAATCATGTGTTTTCACTTTTTTCTTCATTTAGTCTTCTAATTTGATTCTTCAACTCCCCACCATCTTTTGACAGTGATAATGACATAATATGAGTATGTAGTTTAGTGCAAATTAGGTGTGAAGGTATCCAAAAAGATCGAATTTTATCTCCAAGAAATGTTGAGTGTTCAGACAGATTTTGTTACACAACAAAGTTTCAAACATTTGTTGAATCTTTCCCAGTGAAAGGGGGAAACTTCACAATATGGTTGTCTTTATTTATAATTAGCATTATTTATTTAAATATATGGCAGCAACAAGTCCAAAGAAATGAAGTATTCTTCCACAATCATGGAGGATGATACCGACCAAATTCCTCGATAACATGGACTCTTTATTTCTATTGCATTTTT
Source organism: Phocoena sinus (assembly GCF_008692025.1). NCBI lineage: Eukaryota > Metazoa > Chordata > Mammalia > Artiodactyla > Phocoenidae > Phocoena > Phocoena sinus. The sequence continues at coordinate 66,761,879 of NC_045771.1, read as the reverse complement.
ATGGGCTTATTGTGTAAAGCAAGAGATACACAACTAAAGGAAAATGTGTTCAATCATTTCTATTTAATATTAAAAATAGAAATAATCTATACATTTCACTGTTTGCCTGAACACCCCATTCTGTGTAGAAAGTTTACTTTCTGATAACTTGTATTTAATTTGATTGGTAAGATGTAAAATGGGTTTTGCAGCATTTGTTTCTTAGTAAAAGCTTCTTATTATTCTGAAATAATTTGGTGCTTATTTTCTTTGTCATGGTGGAAACTAAGGATAATCTTAACCTTAGTCAATTTCATCCAACAAAAGAGAACTGCACAGTTTCCTGTGCAACTACAAATTTTACTTCAGGGCTTGTTATTTTCACTTTTATTTATGTGACAGGGCATTTGCATAAAATACTGAAAGTAAACAAAAATTTAAGGTGCTGTTCATGTTAGACAGAGATGGTAGTATTATTAAGAAACTGTGTCCGAAGATTTTATTTCTGGGTACTCTTATAATCATTGAATCTTACAATTTAAGACATTTATCATCTACAGAAATCCTTCCTTGAAGTAGGATTCTCCTGCGTTGCATGCTCAAATGGCCGTGGGTCAGCTCCTTGATAATCTGAGTGACAAAACAATGACCTCATTAGGTAGCTATTTCCAAAAATATAAAATCTTCCTCTACACAATTACCGGTAATTAGAAATGATGATTGCCAACCACGAATTGAATCAAATAAAATCAGAAAAAAATAAGAGAATTCAAGTTGATGGCCAATTACAGATCTAATATATCAAGATGTAAAGCCTTTCTGTCTGAAACAGTGAGCTAAAGGATTCCACTTGTAATAACAACCCTAAGTATCAAATTCTTAGGAAAGGATTTGACAAAATGTTCAAGTCAAACGCAGAATAAAGCCAGCAGGAAGAGACAGCTTGAAGAACCAAAGAGCTTCTTCACCTGGTTTACTGATCGTTCTGATGCAGTTGCAGATGAGTTAGGAGAGGTCATCAAAGATGATATCTGGCCAAATCCATCAGAGTACCACTTGGTCCTGACATGGATGATGAGGAAGGGGAAGGAGAAGAAGAAGATGATGAAGAAGAGGAAGAAGGATTACAAGATACTGATGAAGAAGCAGAGGAAGGTGAAGAAGGTGAAGATGATGATGCGGGTGAGGAAGAAGAGGAAGACGAAGAAGATGACTAATGACACTGATGGATTCCAACCTTCCTTTTTAAATTTTCTCCAGTCCCTGCGAGCAAGTTGTCTTTTGCTCGGTTGCCCTGTTTTTGAGGTCTATTTTCTCCTTTATACCATGGTTCACAACTTATTTTGGGAGGAAATACCTTGAGCAGAATTCAGTGGGCAAAGAATCTCTATGCCTTTCTGTTCCAAATTCATTTTTATCCCTTTCTGTCTCAACAAAAACTTTATGGAATCAATGCCACCTTGCTCTGTCGGTGGCAGAAAAGAAAAACCTCTGCTCCCTTAGCTCTGCTGGAAGCTGAAAGGTGCTAGGCCCCTGTGTAGTTAGTACACAGAATTCTAGCTTTTTTCCGCCTTTCTCTGTATATTGGACTCAGAGATTACACTGTGTATCTATGTGAATATGGACAGTTAGCATTTACCAACACGTATCTGTCTGCTTTCTCTTGTTTAAAAAAAAAAGAAAAAAAAAACTTTAAAAAATGGGGTTACAGAAGGTCAGCAAAGTGTGGGTTTGAGATGTTTGGATGGGTTAAGTGGGAATTTTGACAACACGGCTTCTCCTTTGGCATGTTTAATTGTAATGATTAATAAACATCCTTGCTGTTTTAAGATGATATTTTTAAAATAAAATTCTCTCTTAATGATGACTTGAGCCCTGCCAGTTGATGGGGGAATGAGCAGAACCTGTAGGATCTTATTTGCAATTGCCATTCTCTATTGTAACTTTGTTCCTGTTTATTTAAAAATTTTTCTTTTTGTTTCACAGGAAAGATGATGCTCAATTTTAAACGTTAAAAGCGTACAAGTTGCTTTGTTACAATAAAACTAAATGTGTACACACCAAAAAAAAATTCTTGGGAAAAATCTTAACAAGAAAGGTGCAGAATATACCTGAAGAAGAGTTTAAGATTCTCCAGAAAAACATAAAAAATTAGAAGGCACACACAACTTTTGAAAACCAGCGACTGGTTTTCCCTAGTGTGTCACAATGTTCAATATGCTTTCAGTAAAATCCCAACCAGAATACTTTTAAATCACCAAATAGTAAAGCTGATGTGCAAATTAATATGTGAAAACAGCAGACTTCTGAAGAAGCATCTTATATTACTTTGTTTAAATTTATTATGAAATATTTCATACATACAAAATAGTATTTATGACATATGAAATATAAAGTCGAATAAAACACTGCCCAGCTTAGTAAATTAAATGTTATCAACAGATTTTCTTCAGTATTCTTCCCTCTCTTATATCCAAGAGATTTCAAAATGTCCCATTATTTGTATTTCTCAGCCTTCTCTGTCAGACCCCTCTTCATCTCCTGCAAATCCTCTCAGGCTCGCCTCTTGCTACAGACACAGAGGAGGCAGGCAGGACAGTGGAGGCTTTGTCAGGCTTCCTGCAGGTGTAAATCACTGCCTAGAGTGTAAAGAGAGGGCCCTGACGATGCCACTCACAGGTGCAGGCATGTTAATGCCTCCAAAGAGGAGAGTTTTGAAAGACGTTTTATGAGACGTCTTACAAGGTCCCATGGGATGGAGAACAAGCAAAGTGCAGTAGTAATCCTTCTTGACTGTTTCACTCACTCACCCACCCACACAAACGACAGGCAATTAGGTCTTTGTCTCAGTCTCAGCTCTCTGGACAACATACACTTGGCACATAGCTTTTATTTTTCTTTCTTAAAAATATGGCTATTTATTTTAATTTTGCCCTTTGCCTGAATTCTCTAAATGAAAGAAATTCTTTGAAGTGTTTTGGGACTTATTTCATGATGTGGTACAAGTTCAATGTTTGTAAACGCATTGTATCCTACAAACGAATAAATATTCTCCAACTTTCATGGAGAATATTGTATATGGTTCTAAGTTTGGCATTTAAAATGTTTTTGACACTCACTCCTCTCACTTTTCTTTTGCTCTGTTTTTAGTGTCTGATAATTTCCCTTCCTCTTTTGGTCAGTCTTTAATTTTTCCTTAAAGGAATGTACCTGTATAAACATATATAGATAGATGTAGATACGGAGATACAGATACAGATATACATGGATAGATATAGTTCTTAAAAGTGCTGGTTGAGGTGTATATGTGTTAAAAATGAAGTACTTTTTTCCTCTCACTTTCTCAGGAGAAATGACAGATGAATTACAAACTTTTTGAATTACTAATTATCAAAGATGTACATCTCACTGTAGATACAAAAGCAAATTGATGAAAATATACAGAATAATAGTGAAAGAACTACACCTCATCATAGTCCCCTTTTTCTTTCCAGTACATAAATATTTCCTTCCCAAGGAAGTATAATGACTAATTATAAACTCGATACATCAATATTCCTTGAATAAAAAGCTTAATTTTAAAATAAAAATAAATGGTATACTTAAGATGAGGACGACTGTCCCCGATAGATTACATCTGAGGTACAAACATAGTGACCCAAATTCTCCAAGTCACAATCAACTCTAGGACTGGGATTGTTTCCAAAATGCTCAGTTGTACCCTTTACACTTACTCTCATCCCCAAGAGCAATGCAGTTAACTATTACCATGTTACCAGGAGTCAAGTCCCAGAGGATTACAATGCAGGTTACAAGGCATGCAATGAAAGAAATAGAGAATAGAAGAGAAGGTGAAAAGCCATGTTTCCGTCATTAGCCTATACCAGAATCTTGTTCAACACAGGCAGCTGGGAGGGGAGCCAGGCCCAGAGTTTCTGACTCAATAGGTCTCAGAGGGGCCTGAAAATGTGCATTTTTAACAAGTTTCCAGGTGATGTTGCTGGTCTAGGGATCAGAATTTGAGAACAGCTAGTCTAGGTTTGAAACCAGTGCAATTCAAATTGTGGCCCATGGACCAGAGTCAGTCTGTGAACTGATTACTTATCTGTGATGAGATAATTACAGACATTCAGAATAAGAACTTAGAAGAGTTTTTAACAATATGATAAAGTAATTTTGTGTCTGCTATATTTAACAATACACAGTTTGAAGATGTATTTTCAATGTCTTTTTTTTTCTTTTTTTAGAAATTAATTTTTGTTGTATTTCATAAATGCATCGTTCTGTGCTGTGTCAAAGGCAAAAACCAACCGGTCGTTCTCCACTGATAGTTTGAGGTGCACTGGGCCCAGTGAAAAGTGATAAAATATCTGTTCAATAAACAAAATAGTACGTGAGCAGAAATGGAAGAGATGTGATCAATGAGTACCTGGATGAGAGTTAAATGTTAAGGGTTGGGTCTCCCATCAGAGAAGCAAAGGAAGGAGAAGCACCTACATGAGAGAACCATAAATGTCAGAGTTGGAAGGGATCTTAAAATCATTTAACAGAACTCACTTGTTTCATAGACACAACTTCCACTCCGCTAGTCAAGTTCAGCCAGTACAAGCAAAAGACGTTGGTAGGCAATGCATTGTAAAACTAAAACTGTAAGACCTAAGTGTATTCATCCTGACTTTAAAGCCCAGGAAGTTGACCTACAGATCATTTATAGTATTCCTCACAGCTCATAAGGTACAGACCCAACTCTCATTCTAAATCTCTTTCCAGCAAACATGATAAATCCGCAGTTTACATGGAATTGAACAAGTAATGGTAGGATACATTGGTTTGCTGTCCCCAAAATGTTTTATAAAATTATACTGTCAGTTTCATTATTTCCCAGTTTTTTTGCCAGTAGCTAGATTAGTTTTCACAAGTGGCCCTGTCATCTTGTTCAAAAAAAATCAATTCCTGCGGTAAACTTGGGCAGTAACAAACTACTTAGGCTTCCTACTTTAGCACATATAGAAAGTATGTTATTACTTCCCAATAAACCATAGCACGGTCTTAAACAATTTTGCATGTTTTAATATCTTGAACTATTTAAAATCCCATCATTTATCTCTTCTCTAGATGCCTTTCCTTTCTAAAATATATTATATTACTTTAAAAAATTCTCCATGAGCAAGAATAAATGGCTTAGAATACATTAATATCAAATGCATGTCATTTATACATATATTTACAATCTTTTTTGCCTAGGATCATCTAGATGGCAATAGATGGCAATCTTTAGTGTAACAACCCAAGTAATATTTTACTGTAATGGAGGCAATAAAAATATAAAATTTACCACAATTTTGAGATTGCAAATGTTTTTTGTAATGATTATCTATGATAGTGAAGTAGAAATAACTAAGCATTGCTCTTTCAGAATTAACACTATAAAAAGTGTGAAAAACGGGACCTCCACTGACTTTCATTCTATTCTATTGTGCCTCTTAGCAACCCAGAATTTAATGCTTCCTGTCTTGATTACCTAGTTCAAGCTCCCTAAGCATCAAATCACATAATGAGGTCACAAGATCCCTCCTGGCTTCTTAAAATATTAGTAAGTCAGTCAGCAACAGAGAATTGGCAAATGAGGAGAGAAAAAATGTGAATCAAATGAGGAAAATGAGACACTTTGATATTTACTCTGTATTTTCCAACCACAGTAACTATTCTAAAGCTTCACTTTTTCTTTTTCCCCCTTAAAATTTTATTATCATGAAACTTCTTCATGCAGAGAGGAAACAACCAACTATACATAAATTAGTGCTCAAATCATCAGAAACCAAAGATGTTAAATTAAAATATATTTTTGTGATGTGGATATGGAGAAGTACAGACAGGATTGATCCATTGTTGCATTTCTATACGTTAATAATGAATTAGCAGAAAGAGAATTCAAGAAAATAATCCCATTTACTATCAAAAAGAATAAAATACTGAGGAGTAAATTTAACCACAGAGATGAAAGACCTGTACTCTGAAAAATATAAGACGGTGATGAAAAAAGTAGAAGACAATGCAAATAAATGGAAAGATATTCCATGTTCCTGGAACATCTATGCTATCCAAAGCAATCTACAGGTTCAATAAAATCCCTATCAAAATATCCATGGCATTTTTCACAGACTAGAACAAATAATCCTAAAACGTGTATAGAAACACAAAACACCCTGAATAGCCAAAGCGATCTTGAGAAAGAAGAACAAATCTGAAAATATCACACTCTCTGACTTCAAACCATCCTACAAACTAAATAATTCAAAACAGTATGGTACTGGCACAATAACAGACACATAAATCAATGGAACAGAATAGAGAGCCCAGAAATAAACCCATGCACATATGGTCATTTAATCTACAACAGAGGAGGCAAGAATATACAATAGGGAAAAGACTGTCTCTTCAGTAAGTGGTGTTGGGAAAACTGGAGAGCTACACATAAAAGAATGGAACTAAAACATTTTTTCATCCCATATATAAAAATAAACTCAAAATAGATTACAGACTTAAATAAAAGACAAAAACTGAAACCATAAAACTTCTAGAAGAAACATACACAGTATGCTCTTTTAGATTGGACTTAGAAATATTTTTATAGATCTTTCTCTTCAGGCAAGGGAAATAAGAGCAAAAATAAACAAATAGAACCTAATCAAAAGCTTTGACACAGTAAAGGAAAACATCAACAAAATGAAAAGGCCACTTACTGAATGGGAGACATCTGCAAACAATATGTCCAAAAATGAGTTGATAACCAAAATATATAAATAACCCGGACAACTCAATATGAAAGAAGTCCATTAAAAAAAAATAAGCAGAGGACCCGAATAGGCAATTTTTTCCAAAAAATACATACAGATGGTCAACAGGTACATGAAAAGATGTTCAATATCACTAGTCATCAGGGAAATACAGATAAATCCACAATGAAATATCACTTCACATCTGTCAGAATGGCTATTATCAAAAAGGCAACAAATAACAAGTGTTGGTGAGGATGTAGAGACAATGGAACCCGAGTATACAGTGGGTGGAAATGTAAATTGGCACATCCACGATGGAAAATAGTATAGAGGTTCCTCAAAAAAATTAAAAATATAACTACCATACAATCCATTCCTGAGTAAACACTCTAATTTGAAAAGATATTTGTACACTAATGTTCATGATGTTCAGCGTTATTTATGATAGCCAAGATATGTAGGTAACCTAATTGCCCATCAACAGATGAACGGATAAAGAAGATGTGATGTATAACAAAGTATTACTCAGAAAGAAGAATGAAATCTTGCCATTTGCAACAACATGAATGGACCTGGAGGGGAATATGCTTAGTGAAATAAATCAGATAAAGACAAACTCTGAATGTTTGCACCTATGTGTAGTATCTAAAAAAACAAAACAACTAAGCAACTGTAACAAAACCGAAACAGAGTCACAGGTACAGAGAACAAACTAGTGGCTACCAGAGGGGAGGGGGGTGAGAAGTGAGGGGGTGGGGAGTGTCAAAACAGGTGAAGGGGATTAAGAGGTACAAACGACCAGTGATAAAATAAATAAGTCACAGGGATGCAATGTAGAGCACAGAAAATATATCCAATATTTTACTATAACTTTGGATAGTATATAATCTACAAAAATAATGAATCACTATGCTATACACCCGAAACTAATATAATATTCTAAGTCAACTATCCTTCAAAACAATCAACCAGTCAGCACTGCATGACCAAAAAGTTTCAAAAGCACTGTACCCAGAATATAAAGGGTAAAATATCCAGGCATCTTCTTTATTAGAAGGATAGACCTGAAGTTGTGCTTATTTTGTAATCAATGGAAGAAGGCCCTCTTTGAAAGTTTTGTTGGAGGGTCAGTAATTAAACATATGCTTTGAAAGAAGGTCAAGAATGACCAAAATAACCATTTTTGAGTATTTCAGTACCAGTGAAAACAGTTCTTAATGAAGTATAAAGAAAGAATACTAACAGTGTTCATTCTACTTGCCCATCCACTTCTGGGCAACAATTCCCCTAGAAACATCACTTTTAATGCGTTCATTTTATTTCAAAGAAGTGATACAGGAAGGATGAGAGCTTATTTTGCCTGAAGCACTGACTAACAAAATAAGAAATAATCCTCTCCGTTTTATCAATGGATGATGAAACAATTGTGGTAGAGTAGCCTTGAGTGCTGGGGGGTGGGGGAACCACCACCAAGCGCACCTCAGCTTGTACATCCATGATGAACATAGAGCTAGCTGAGCTAGCCTGCCATTCCCGAAGAGGAAGGTGGAAATGACAAATGGAAATCTGAGAACAGAGATAATGAAGACAAAATATTATGGTTGCATTTGAGGCTCTAAATGGGGCTTCACCACTTAAAGGAAAAGTTAACACTTTAGTGTTGTCAGAACTATAGCTATCCATGATTTCAAACCCAACAATCTGGTACTTCAGTAGGTCACATCTTGGGGGCATCCACCAAAAAGTGTCCAAGATTACTGGCTTACATGGATGATAGCACTTCAAAAACATTTGGCTTTATCAGATTAGGACCTTCTTTTAAATCTGTTTTAACAATTAATGCTTAGTTTCACATAACTAGATTGCATAATTTTTTTTCAAAAACCTCCTTCACACGAATATATTATCTGTTTAATACACTATGATTCACTGTGTTTAGAGCAGTGTAGCAACTAGCTTTGTGCTTTGCATAGTTCTTGAGTGTCTGACGAAAAGCTAACTTCTATAATGTGCCTGGGCATAAACACTATATTGAAATATGGCTGTGAATATTTCACAGCAATATTATTAATTAGCTCCTCTAATTTGCCATATCACCTAGATTTTAAAATTACTTTCATCTTTTGCTTTTATCACCTTGTTTCCTTCAAAAGAGAATGGTCTTGTTTCTTCAGGCCTACATTTTACTGTTGACCTTGACGACATATAAAGGGGATGCCCTATTCACAGGTGAAGAAAGGTTATGAAAACCTGGTTTTCTACTACTGGTAGAAGACTTCATTTTAGCATAATGTAAAGCAAACACATATTCTTCCAATAAACACTACCCAAGCACTGGGTTAATAATTCATTTATTCAGTCTGTCAGTCAACAAGCCTTAGGTGTTTATTGTATTCCAGGCTCTGTGCTAGACTCTAAAGATAAAGGATAAATCCAACATAGTTCAGTAAACGAATAAATGAATGAATAATTGTGCAAAACAGTAAATCAATGAATGATTGATTTGAGACAGGATTGCCTATTTATTCAACAGCATTAAACAGATAACCCTGAGAGCTGAACAATCTTTTTTGAATGGATGGATCAAATAAGGAAGAAAACAATGCCTCCAGGTGAAATTTCCATTCTTCCACAGAGGTGTTTGACCACAGATATCTGCTTTCATTTGGGGTCCACATTAGTAGGTTAAATGGGTAGGTGGCTCTTGTTACCTTGTTAAACTGACAAGGTACTAATTAGTGATTTCCCAATTAAAATGTGATACTTGTGTGTTATCTTTTGCTGCTAAGATGCCTTTTACTTCTAACGATTATCTGAACATATGAAGATTTTGTCAGAATAATAAAACCCCCATCAAATATCTTAACCTTTCTATTCTATGAAAAGAGAATGCAGGGCTTCCCTTCGTGGCGCAGTGGTTGAGAGTCCGCCTGCCGATGCAGGGGACACGGGTTCGTGCCCCGGTCCGGGAGGATCCCACGTGCCGCGGAGCGGCTGGGCCCATGAGCCATGGCCATTGGGCCTGCGTGTCTGGAGCCTGTGCTCCGCAACGGGAGAGGCCACAACAGTGAGAGGCCCGCGTGCCGAAAAAAAAAAAAAAAGAGAGAATGCAGCAGTAGTTGAACTTCAGAGAACTTTGGAATCCTTGTTTGGGGCCTCCCAAATGATAAACAGGGGTGTAGGATCTAATAAAGTCATACCCAGAGATCAAAGCTTGTGAATGTTTCAAAGTCCATGCGGTTTTGTTGAAGGGAGAGAAAGTGAAGCTGTGTAACTTTAAATGTAGGAGGATTTTACTTGGAAGCCTAATGCAGAGAAAAGAAGGGTGGAGGGATTCCTTCTCTCTTCACTTTTCCTTTACCACACCAGGCTGGCACCAGCAACTCACATTCTCTGCTGCTCTGGGGTCACTGAAATTTATTTTAAAACTTCAGAGAATTGAATAATATGCATTCTCTAATGGAGTCATGAGACGAGGTAATAATAGTCCAGCGTATTCAAGCAGAACTGTTTGCCTGAGCAATGGCAGAATCTCAAGACAGGGTAAAAGTTAATGCCGTATTCATTATTAGGGTGTTGGTGGAGTAACAGACATTGCCCAAGAATTTCCAACCTCAGGGTCATTTCGTGTGTGTGTGTGTGAATGTGCATGTACGTATAGATATCTATATGTGTGTATATATATGTACATCTAAGAGTATTTCTTGGATTTCCAATTTGTCAATGGCTCTTTAATCAACTGATTTCTGATGAAATTGACAATTCTTATGAATCAGACGAGCAAAAATTAAAAAGCTTTCCAATATACTTTGATGGAAAGGTTGTGGAGAATGTCTCATAAATGGAGAGCAACTTAGAAATATCTATTAACTATAAAAATCCATTTGCCATTTTACATAATTCCCCTTCGAGGTATTTAACCCTCAGGTACACCCCACACATAAAAGAAATGGGGTTTTTAAGATTATTGTGGTAAACAAAGAGTGGAAACACCTAAGAGACCTCTACAGGATACTCCCTATAGCATACCATGCATCTCTAAAAGGGAATGAAGATGCAATATGGAAAAATCTCCAGGATATGTTGTGAAGTGAAAAGAGCAAGGTGCAGTGGAGTACGTGTAGTATGTTAAATTTTGTGTAAGAAAGGAAGAGACATAAAAATATAAAATATGTAAAAATATTTGTTTGCATTTGCTGACATACTGGAAAGATACAAAAAAAACTAATAAGAATGGTTACCTGTGGGGACAGTGATAGGAATAAGAGACAAAGCAAAAATGAAACTGACCAATGTATGCCTTTTTAATCCCATTTTTATATTTTAAGGATATGAATGTATTACTAGTCAAAATTGAAGATGTATAAATAAATTAGCAACTGATCTTTTTTTTTTTGAGGTATGCGGGCCTCTCACTGTTGTGGCCTCTCCCGTTACGGAGCATAGGCTCCGGACGCGCAGGCTCAGCGGCCATGGTTCACGGGCCTAGCCGCTCCGCGGCATGAGGGATCGTCCCGGACTGGGGCACAAACCCGTGTCCCCTGCATTGGCAGGCGGACTCAACCACTGTGCCACCAGGGAAGCCCTAGCATTTGATTTTAATCTTTACCTTTGCAATCTTGAAGGTAAAGTGACATTCTCTGTGGTCAAGTGATGTTCAGAAGTCCTTGTAGCATAATTACCTTGTCATGCCTATAAATTCTTCTTGGATTTTGTGATGGTAAAGTTGGATGTAATCATTTAACATTCTTAAAGATCCACTTTGATTTTTGTGTTGGGCATTAGGGGTGTCCATCAATATTCTGATTCTCCTTCTTCCACATCTATAAAAGGACCATATTTTTGCTGCTTTTATTGGAATTAGGTAATATTATGTGTCTTTATTTGACTAATGAGATATGAATGAAAGTGGCATGTCACTTCTAGGCAAAGGTGTTTAATCACCAGAGCCACAATCCTTTATCCTTGCTGAAGTTATTTTGGAGGCCTATATGAAAATGAATTTTCCATCAGCCAGGTCCTTAAAGTGTCTTAGAAAGCAAGTTTACTGGCTGACCCATATTCAACGTGCAATATGAGAAAGAAAAGGAAAAAGACAAGAAACTGAAAGCATTTATTTGCAAGAGGTCTTTAGCTCTGACCAAAAAATAATGTTCTCTGATCTGAAGACTCGGGGTTTAGCCTATAGTGGATATACATAAATCTTTCTCATCATGATTTGATGATACTAGCCATTTAAATTTAACTCCAAACAAACAAAAATTGCTATTTGGTAAGGTATGCAGACTTGGAAGAGATGAAGGACTGACGAGAGAATTTGAGTGCCTAATTCCCTCATCAGTCTTTGTTCTCACTGTACATCAATTACTAACCAATCACCTAGAAGACAGCATTAGTCAGTCACTCCCTAGAAGGCTGATACCTTCTAAGTACAAGGGAAACATCCAGATTCCAGGTCTACAGATTTCAAGGTCAGACTCAGAATCACATGATCCTGTCTGAGCAACATATTAGCATCTTGCAATGAGCCCTTGGGCTCACCACTCCCTAACCGTGGCCCTCAAGATGACATCCACAACACACTTTTGATGAAATAGAGACCGTTATCCTAAAATCATCATTATTTTCATATAAAAAAAATTTAAAATCCAACCTATCAAAATTTATATGCCTATCATGTAACTATAAATGTATGTAGTACTGTTTTACATATCTTATAGGAAAAGAGTAGAAAGGCAAACTGTCGAGGTATATGATCAATAAGAGTATCAGAACAAATAATTAAAATAACTCAATTCTATTCAGGCTGAACATTAGCCAAATCTCAACAGGATTCACTGGCCAATTTGGTTTTTGAAGGTTTACAGGTGAAAAAATGTTCAGATGCGAAAAGGTTTACAAGTGAAAACAAGATCTATAAAAGCTCCAATCTAATAAAAGCACACGAAAGTGCTGCTCATTTTGTTCTCACTTTCCTACAGTTCAATTAGGTTGTCAAAATTAAAATGAGGTTTAACACAAGTCAAATTTCCTCCTTTCAAGGCAGCACTCAAGATCTTTCTTTGAATTTTATAAGTTGTTGCTGACAAAGAGAGTACAGATGAAGAGCTGAGTTGGAACATTCAAGGAATCACATATTCATAAAGTTAAAACCTTTTCCTGAAGTCTTAAAGAAAAACAGTATTAGATAAGTGAACTTCCCTTAAAATGAGATACGAACGTGGAATTTACATTAGCTGTAGGCTAATATGTAAATCACTATGGCCATGCTGAAAGATATAATGTAGCTCTAGTCTTATGACATACCCACTTAGTCTTATTTTCAGCTTATAACTTTAACACTTAGAAATATTCCTATCACAAAGAAAAGGTGAGATTTAAATTATTCTTTGAAAAAAACCAACAAAGCCAATTCTCTAAATATGTCATTTCGGTCTTTGAAGAACATGAGAAACACTTTGGTGACTCTGAACGCTCATCCCTACCTTCCTCCTCCATCAACTTTTCTTCCCCACCTTCCTCCTTCTTCCTCCACCCTTCCGGCCCCTTTCTTTCTTCTTCCCCTCATATTTCCCTGCTACTCCTACTTCTCCTGCTCTTTCTCCCCCTCCCCAACTGTTTCTCTCTCCCTTTCTCCCCTTTTTGCCAGATGTACAATTCCTGCTTCAGTGACAGTATCAATAATTAAGGCAATGGAACAAGAAAACAGCTCCGATGAGAGATCTGCAGATGAACCAACATGGTTTGTTTAGGATCTCATTTACAACTCGTAATAGCCAATATCAAGGAAAAAATATAGCAAAGAGCCTTTATTTATGTATGTGTGTACGAGCATATTTATGTGCACATGTCCATATTTAGATAGCTTGAAAATCATACAATCATACAACAAAGTATTAGCATCTCTACACTTAATGTCTTCCAGACAAAAAAGACGCTTCTCTGCTGACTGAATGGAATAAAGTGTAATTGTCACATGAAATTCATGACTTGGGAAAGGGGAAACATTAACATCAAATATGGCAACCATACAGCTGTGCTAAAAGAAGGGAAGACTCTCCTTTTCACTTTACTGCTTAATGTTTTATTCCCAGAGCACAGAGTTGCTAAAGCTGTCCACAGCTGCAAAACCACTGTCCTCCTTTCATTTAAGGATAGTGGCACATCGAAGCCTCCTTCCTAAACACTCTGTTGTCTTGAAAGAATGCAAAATACTAACTAACTGTATGGGGTTAGATACTAAGTCCAGTGATTTTGAATCATTGTTGATTTCTTTTTACACATTTTAGAAGAAATTTTATTTAGAAAATTTTCCAAAAGCAGCTGATTAAAAAATTAAAAAAAAACCAAAAAACATCAAAACACCCAACAAAGACATGATGGCTATAGCAGCTTGCCTCTAAGCTATCATTAATACGTGTGTCTGGCTCTGTGTAGTTGGGATGGAACAGTCTCCTTGACTCCAGTGCATTCACACACAATACTAGCAACCACTGTTAGCAGCAGAGTCCCTATACTATGGGGAAGAAAATTGCAAAAGAGGAACAAAGAAACACAATTCCTGCTGTGTATAGCTTACAATGAGCCATATTCAATTCTTTTCTCAGCTTTTGAAACTCGAAAGTAAAACTTTATCTCAGCTTCCAAAATACTAAATCTTGTTAATTATAACACTAAAATGATATAAACAGATGAGTCACTTTAGAAAGCTGTTTCTCTGAGGAATTGCTGAAATCATTCATTCTTCCATGTCATGTATCACTATGCAGTAAAGGACACTGAAGTAAGTGCTGAAGAGACATGAAGAAGCCTAAGACAGCCCTGGTTAATAAAAATCTATTTAATTAACATCTATAGGTGGCATTGTTACTTTGACATTCTAAAAACCTTTTAATATTTAACATATTTAAGTTCAGGTAGCTTTTTGTTTTTGTTTTTGTTTTTGCGGTACGCGGGCCTCTCACTGCTGTGGCCTCTCCCGTTGCGGAGCACAGTCTCCGGACGCGCAGGCCCAGCGGCCATGGCTCACGGGCCCAGCCGCTCCGCGGCACGTGGGATCCTCTCGGACTGGGGCACGAACCCGTGTCCCCAGCATCGGCAGGTGGACTCTCAACCACTGCGCCACCAGAGAAGCCCTCAGTTAGCTTTTTTTTTTTTTATAACCAATTAGATCTTGAGAGTTTGGTATTCACATTTCAAAATTCTGCACTTTAGAGTACATCTGCTGACAACAACCCAACTTCTAAAATAGCGCTACCCAAACTGTCATCACCTATCTTCTCAATTGCATCATGCCAGCTGAGTAACTTATTTGGTAAGAAAGACTTCAGTTGCTAACCTTTTGTCCATAACATGGTGAGACATCCCTAGGAACATTCTTTTATGCCTGTTACTGGCATATGCCAGTATTACTATTATAATATTGCCAATATTACTATGATAAGCACTAAAAGAAATGCTAATATATTTCTTAAGCACAATATTTTATATTTTTTAGCAGAGGTTCATGTGAATTAACTCATAAATTTAAATATACTGGCACTAAATGTCAGTATTCACTAATCTAATATATTGTGGATGGAATAGACAATAAGTAACATAAATGAGTTCAGATAAAGAAGACAGTTATCAGAAGGCAGAGAATGATAATAACTGGAAATGCTACTCCAGATCTAATTTTAATCAGCAAGAGTGATGAATTATGTTTCACAGCCTCACATCTGCTCTTCTATATTACTCTAATTTTTTTAATCCTGAAAATTGCATTTCTGACTCCTTTCCCAGTTGTTTTTCTCTTGCTTTCTCCCAGTAGGAGACACCGCCTGGAAATAGAAAGACAGGAAGAAGGGAGATGCATTGGGGTCAGGTTTCTCCAGGGACTGACTACTCAAGTAGCAGTGATTCAGGGCAACAGGCTGGTAGCATCCAGACCAAAGGTGCTATCAACTTCTTAATTTGGGGATAGTACATGATCTTCCTGCTGGTTCTTTCAACACCTTTACAACAAATACCTTGTACTTACTGCCCTTTGTTTGAAGTATCAGAATATGATTCCCGATTTTTTTAATTGACATCTACTAAATACAGTTGATGAACCTGTATATCCTTATCTTTGTCAAGTTCGAGAATATCTGAAGCACAAGGATAACCAAGAAAGAGGAGTCTGGGAAAGTCAGATCCAAGTGTCACATTCAACTTGTAGGAGACAAATTCCACAGAGTTCAGAAGAATAAAAGCTAACCTCAAACTCTTGAAATGAATATAGTACGAGACCACTGGGCTTTTCTCAAGAAGGAAATACTATCATGATGTTTTGATTGTGAAAGTATAACTTCAGTAAAGGTAAACCCAGATGAAGCACAAAATGTGCAACCTCAGGCTGGCAGTGGCAACTAAAAAGAGTGTTTAGTAGTAGTGATGATGATGGTGATGATAACGACCACCCTCACCACCCTGCCGACTGGAATTCCCAAGTGAGGTTTTCTTAGTAAGGACAGCAAAACTAACTTCTTTTAAACTAGGAGAAAAACCTTGGGGATGGGTATCCCTACTTCCTCTAAGGGAGTAATATTTGGGAGACATCTCTTTGAGCGAATGAAGCCAGTTCACCCCCCCCTCATAGATAATGACTTTGTAAGTGAGGGCTTTTTAATTTTTCAACTCCAACCAATGTTCTTCTTTCACAAAACTCGCACATAATACAGAATATTTAAAGAACTGCTCTTTAATCATAACTTTATACCCAACAAAAGTCTAAATTCTGTGATCCTAACGGAAAGCTGATAAAATGCTACTCCAAGAAAGGTTCTCTAAATGCCAAAGCTGAGCGTAAGCAAATCCACACTCTTGAAGTGTCCATCTCCATCACACACTCCTGAGTATGATTAAAAACTTGTTCTCTTTGTGGGGTTCTCTTAGAAATTGCTACGTTTGCCATCACGCCTAGAATTTACACTCTATGTACAATTTTCCTAAGGAAGAAGATAAGGTGACAGTAATTCCCAAAGAGCAAGACTCCTCGGCACACCCTACCTCAGGTCTGATGTAAGAGAACTACTGTTCACTTACAGGCCATTGATGACAAATTCCTGCAACATCACTTACGCTGAAAGATCTGTGGAAAGCGAAAATGTGTTTGAGCTGGAAATGACTTAAAAAGTCATATAATAAAAATACAGAGTTAAAGTCAAATACACAACTTGCATGAATTTTGAAAATAAGAGAGGTGAATTCTCACTGCATTGTGCTTGTTTATTTTTGTTTCTTTATTTTACTTTAGCAAACAACTTCAGGCTATGTCGCTAGACTGGTAGAAATTATCTTCACACAATCACCCCACTGGGACAATTTTATGGAAAAGTCTGCCAAGTTCTGTTACTTTCATTGATTTTAAATTATTGAAAACTGCAGATGATTATAAAATTAGCTTATTGTATCTAATGCTGATATAAGAACGCTTAGTTTATATGTTCAGCTCTGATTCGACTCAGTTGAATTCTTGAGAAACAGGAAGAAAAGTCGTCTCATACGTATAAGAAGGCAGCTAGAGAGACAGGCAGCCACTAGTGGACATTTATACCTGTTGCAAACTGAGCAATTGCTCTGAACACTGCAATTTGTCCTGAACTATTTTGGTCATACACAATGCTTATGTTCTTTCTGTTCATAGTAATAGCTGCCAAATAGATTTTGGGGGGTGGGGTTAGATACACTCCTACAATTTTGCTCCCAGGATATAATGAAAGCAAGCCTCACAACACACATTCACAAAGCATTCATTATCAAGCAAGCCTAAACCGTTTGTACAGCCTGATCTGTAAACTCCATGTATCCTACTATCTCGAGACAGACCTAACAATCCTCCTGAGACAGGATTCTATGACGCTTGAGCCAGAATTAGACAGGAAGAAACCCTCCAGAAACCGAGTTCTTGTGTCAAGATCCTTAAGGGATCCCATCCTAAAAATGCCTTTGCTAGATTTCTATATTTTAGGCAGTCCACATATCTTGAATGCCTTTAATTTCACCAGTGAGAGCCATCATGTGAATAACTCAGTATATTCAATGTGTTAACTCACTGTGCTAATTAGCAAAAGCTTCAAATGTTGTCCAAGGCACAGAGAGCTGAAGTGCTTCTATTAAGTACTTCGGGAGGGTAGCCATTCGGAAATACTACTGAGAGAGTAAGAAGTGGGTCTGCTGATAGAACAGCCCTTAGAAGTGAAATCTTAACTAACATGTACTTTCTTAAGTTCACATTGTTCATGCTGAAAGATTTTGAAGTAAATTCCAGTTATTATAACAATATACTTCTGTTTTTCTTTTGGCTTCTTCTACTCTAAATATGATCTTCATTTTTCCCAGTTTTCAATATCTGTGTCCCAAAGTACCAGCTGTTATGGGAAAAAAGTTTAAATATGTGGATGGATTAACATAAAGTTCATTTTTTACGGAATATTTGTTATTATACAAAGGGAATTAGTAGTTTGAAGGAGGATTTACCCAGACTGGTGTGGGATCCCACATAATAATGGATTTTGTTGTTGTTTTAGAATAGGGTAAAAGTATTTCTGAACGTGGCTCAGTTGCTAATGGGAAGAAAACTCAAAATACTGAGATAAGCCTTGTTTCAAACACAAGTTAAGGGTTTCATTAACTTACTGTAAATCTTTAACATTTCTCAAGTGTGTGTGAGGTAGAAACAGAGTGATTATATGGGTTTGATGATATCTATAAAAATTTGATAGTACCCGGACATTTTATTTCCTTTTATTTGCTTATATCTTTAACCTCACATTGAAGAAATGCAAATTAACTATCATTCAAAACTTGCTACTCAAAGTGTAGTCTGCTGGCCATGCTCTGGGTGCTTGTTAGCAAGACAAATTATGGGGTTTACCTCAGTCTCAGGGAATCAGAACGTCTTGGGGGATAGCCAGCAATGTAAGCTTTAACCTGGCCCTCAAGATGGCTTGATGGCCATTAAAGTGTGAGAAACGTTGATCTAAAAGTTATCAAGTATCTCCAGAGTCACTTCTTAGTATTCAAACCAAATCTTTTAGAGTAAAAGATAGCCATTTAAAATATTATTTGGGGCTTCCCTGGCGGTACAGTGGTTGAAAGTCCGCCTGCCGATGCAGGGGACACGGGTTTGTGCCCTGGTCCAGGAAGATCCCACATGCTGCAAAGCGGCTGGGCCTGTGAGCCATGGCTGCTTGGCCTGCGCGTCCGGGGCCTGTGCTCTGCAACAGGAGAGGCCCGCGTACCGCAAAAAAAAAAAAAAGTATTATTTGATAAATCCTCTCACTCTCACTGTGTGATTAAAAGCATAAAACTTAAAAATAGTTACAGCTTTTCAAAAAGTGGTTTGTGTTATCTGTAATACGTACATAAAAACACTGGGGAAGCTTACTGAAGAGAGAGAAGGACATTTCTCCTCATATGAGATGTTAGCCTGGAAGGGCTTATAATTCATTTTATCTCAAATGTTCATGGATGTGTGAGTTCTCCCTATCCTTGAGCACCAGATCTTGAGCTTTGTAAAATCTTATCATAGGGACAGTAGTTTCAATAATAACTTTAAAAGTAATACCAAATCAGTTAAATCAACTTTGAAAGACTCAAAAAAGATCCATGATTTATATGATCCTATAAGTATGTGAGGCATTTACGTTGATAACCATGTGATCTAAAATAAGCAAACTAATCCACATATGATTATACTTTCTGGCATTTAAGTTGATTCAGAAAATTAGATTATATTGTTTAATGTGCATTAAGTCCTAAGACTAGTCTTTTAAGTGGTTTAAATATTAATCAAGACAGCAGAGGAAACACTACATTTCTAGAAGAAAACAAGCTTTGGAATAAAATCACATTGTAAATGTTTTACTTTAATTGATTCCAAAGTTACTGTACTGAAGAATTTATAACTACTAAGCGTTTAGTTTAATGTGAAATACTCAAAGCTTGCCTATAATTATTTAAAATTATAATAAAGTATTAATATAGTATTTTATAGCAAAAATAATAAAAATGTTACATAGTTGAAACACTGAATTTAAATAATAATGAAGTCAACCAGTAGTTAAACAAAAATCATGGGATTTTCTCAGTAATTAAGGATATAAAATGCTATCAATAGTAACTTACCTTAGCTATATATGTTGAGTGTCTGTGTTTAGGTTCTGTTATAACTATCTTATATACCTATATACTAGAAAGTTATCTTGATTTTGAATTTTTAAGGCCAAGGAGCTTTGTTTCAAGGATCACCATTCATCAGTTTTTCTTTTAAGAATGAAGTTGAATGACAAATTTTTATAAAAACAAATTATATATTTTTAAATTAGTATGAATGGGTGATAAGAATATGTGATATTTACTTCTGGTGCATTTTCAAATAATTTGTCTAAAATAAATTAATCAATCATACAGTATTTTAAAATTCAAAAATAGCTTTGGTTCCTTGTGACAGGAAATCCTCTCCTATTTGGTCTGTCATCATTTCAATTACCCAATATCAATCCTTGTGAATTTTGAGCAGGTTATGAGAGAGGGTTAATGGTGCCAGAAGCATGGGATAACTCCTAGTTACTCCTGCTATAACTGCCTTAATTTATTTATTTTAACTGTATAAACTATTTATTAACAGACAACGCCCACAAATTTATTTCTTCTTGGACACACCCATAGTGTGGCCACGGTGGCCTATGGTCTTGGTGTGCTGGCCTCGTACACAAAGTCCCCAGAAGTAGCGTAGCCCTCGGTGGGCCCTGTACTCACAAGAATTGACATAGTTAGAGGAGTGTCAGCATTCTAAATGTCATTATTTGTTTTCACTCCTTTGGGGATTGATGTCACATTGGTGCCAAAGGTTCCATTATGTTCTCAAAGGACACATATCCTTTTGTAATTACTATTCTGATTCTTCTGATTTGGGAACAATACTTATCCAGGTATATGAGTCTGAGGGCAGTTTCCGGATGTATATGGAGATGTAATTGATTAATTCTATGTAGTGCTTCCTTACTGTGCATTGGTACAAGGCCTGGTTTTGTTAAGTTACTCTTTGGCGTTTTATGTGGTACCTAAAATGACACATAATATTCTACCTGACTTCCTAGGAGCAGCAGCTGCCTTGATAGAAATGTTAGAGGCTCTGAAATCAAACAAAACTTGATTCAGATGCCTAATTCAGATCTTGGCTAGTTTTAACCCTTAGATAAGATATTTAAGCTTTCTGAGATTTTAAGTCCATGGCCTAACATGTAATATGTGCTCATTAAATAACATTTATTACATTATTGTTCTTGATTATAAGCATAATGGCACATTACTCAAGGGACATAATTTTGATACCTTTTTAAAACTTCCTTGGCTACATTAGTACTGTGAATGCTGCAGTAATAGTAGAAAACTGTCTTTCAATTCCTTTAGGTATTCCCCACTAGGCCCATGTGAGGCAAGAACATCTCTTGGCTTCCTTACTCCCAGGTGGTTCAACAATTCATTTGCCTATCCGATCAACACGAATTGCTAATTACAATGTGTCAATTGCTCAAAAGCCTCTAGGGATACCAAGATGCCAGTGAAGTCCTCATCACATCCTAAGGCATGCAATGAAGACATTTTATTCTTAATAGTCCCATACCACCTCTCTAGAAAAAAAAATACTTGAATTATGCTCATAAAACAGTAGGTACGCGAATCCATACCTCACTGAAAGTGAGTGATGGTCTTACAGACATCAGTATTGTCTTCTAATGTTTATTATCCGAGTTCATCAAATCATGTAAGCCATATGAAGACCAATTAGAAAATACATATTATTCCTGCATGTGCCTTACTATTTCTTTCATGAGTTATCTGTCAATGAATAAACATTTTTAAAGCAAAATAGTCAAAAAGCATGAAAAGGAATCCATAAGCAATTACAATTCAATGTAGAACAACTGATAACTCTTGAAGTAGTGTTCATCATAAGCTTTTCAAGAAGAGTTCTCGAGACAAACAATAATGTCTCTGATAGAAAGGAAAATGTACAAACTAAAATGTTCGTGTTTAATTGCTTTAATAGTGATTTCAAAAAATTATACTGTCAAGTAAACACTGGCACAATATTCTTTACTTTCAAAGAAGGGAAGCTCCAAAAACAAAAGCTTCTATTTAGTGATTTTTGAGTGATTATACTGCATGAAAGTACAAAATGTCCCTGAAACCATACCTGTTTACAAGGTTAGGCTTTTGGGCACATATTTTGTTGAGACCTGCCAAGTAGGTGTTCTCAAAATGTGTTCCATTCTGAATCCAGCCAGGAACCATATTCGGTATGGCTTACGTCTGAGAGCAAATGTTATAATAAGCTAGAACTCTGTTTATATTTTTTCTATGTTGTAACTCTTCAGTAATCACCTCGGCCAGAACTTTCCCTTTTCTGACCATTGTAGTTGGGAATAATTCGTGCAGCCCAATTATCAGAACACCATCTCAATTATGTATAAGATTTGTCCTTAGGGCCACCAGCATCCTTTGGTAAAGAGGGTTTAGAGAAGTCACTACAAATGATTTCTACTCACATTATGCTCCTGGGGACAGAGGGGAGGGAAAGAAAGGGTGTTTGAAAACATGGGCTGGAGTGGATATAAAATAGAATAATCACCACTAACACTCCCCAACTCTTAAAATAGTCACTCTCTTCTGATAAATGTTAATGTAATTTGCATGTATTTGATCTACTCATTTGCTTAATGTTCTTCATGCCCTTCCTACTAGAATAATTATTAAAAGTTTATACAAAAAATTTCAGAAGCAGAAAAGACCACACCACATTGTGTAATGGACTGCACTATATTTTAATATATATTAAAACTTCATATGACATTATTTGTACATGGTACCTAATGTTTAATTACAAAAACGTCTAAGAAACTTGGCCAAAACCAGGCAAAGTTTATCTTCTCTCACATCTTTCCCGACTCTGTTCAAATTCCAAAGGTAATTTCTTGCAATTAAAACTGTTAAACGTAAAACTTAAAGGAAAAAAGTTTCAAATAATTTGTATTGTAACATATTATTACTTTATAGGGTTTTGTGACAATTATTTAATTTTCCAGAAATATGAATGAGGATGGATGTACTTTTTGTTGATAAGAATATTTTAAAATTATTATTAAAGACCTTTACCTCCAACATGGTAAAAGAAAGGGCTCTTTTTCCAACTCTTTTACTGAGAACTACAAATCTTTTTCAAAGCAAATCTAACTGGAAATGATTCATTGTTAACTTCAGAAATTGTGCACCTGTTTATAAAAAGATGCTACTTGACAGTTTCAAGGAACCTGGTCTTCCAGTTCTCTGGGAGAAATTAGCGAATTAGATCACTAAGAACAAACCATAGCTTTCTTCAGAAGTTAGCAATTTTATTTTTTAATCAAATAATCTCTTACATATAAAAAATGTCAGTGACTTTGCTCCTGTTACCCAGAGCTGTTATTCTCCGTTTGCCTTGCCTCTTCACAGCTCCTAGGTCACACACACTTTGCATATACGCACTTATTATGTGCACATGCTCATCCATGTCATAGATTTCCACCACCAGCTGTACCTTGATGACCCTATCATCAGCTCCTGCAGCGCCCCCCTCTCTCCTGCACTTGTCTGATTACTGATAACAGCACCCCTGTGTCCAGTTCCCACACTAGGTCACCGCCAGTGCAATCTCTCAAAACCACACATCTGCCCTGTTCACTCCCCTTCTTTAAATCCTTTAATGATGTTGGTGTTGAAAGAACAACAGTAATATAGAAAAGCCCTACTGGCTACCACATATAAATTTTAAACAAGATAGATGTTCACATGTAGGCAGGACCTTGGAAATGACGGCAAATATGATTTGATTTCCTTTTCTATCTTCTATTCCATATCCTATTAAGGCCATAATCATGTCTGAGGTTTTGTATCCAAAAAAGCTTTCTTTGATTTACCCTCTGCCTACTCTCATAAAAATTCAGTCCCTTCATTGTTTTATACACCCACATATAAATAAACACACACACACACAAATACAAGACTGAAGACACACCCAGCTCTGGGTGACTGGCTTCCTTCTCTCCCTCCCCTCTCTCCTCCCCCAGCTCATCTTGTTCAGTACAAATTCCATTCCTAGTCTCTCTGGGATTATTGTACAGTGCATTTTCTCTCTTGAGCATGACTTTTCACTGTTATTCCCCATTCCAAGCACATTCAAAAATATATCTTTTAAACAAAGAGCAATTCTAGTGAATAACACACATTTTTAACTATCACATTATTCTAAACTTTGGGAAAGAAGGTAAAAAGCAGAAAATATCAGGATATGAACTTTTATAAAGAGTAGAAAAGAAGAAGACAGTTGCAATTGAGAGGGGAAAAAAGACCTGAAAATTCTGAGAGCTCGAATAATATTTTTCCACAAAGGTTTTTCACGATAGGTGAATTTACATTGTGGTCTTTTGCTGGGAATAAAAATGTCTAAATATCTACCCCGATTTAAGGCAAAGTCCTCCCACCGTCAAGAAGAATACTGCTTTTTCATTGCATTAGCAAATAGCCAGTGAGAGCTCAATAAATATTTATCAAATATATTGAATTAAGGCTAGTAAAATGATACAATAGAGAAGATTCTGGCCTCAACCTACATATTCATGGAAAGAGTTTTGCCTTGAATGCCAATACACTCCCATTCTCTTCTGTCTGAGGGTGGAGTTTATGGTTACCTTAAATCCCCCATGCTCGTCCTTCTTTTCTGATGGCCACAAGAGGAAGCCCGAAGTAGCCAGTAATTCACCTTCTTTTCCCATGAGCCCCATCCCCACCCTGATTAAGGTATAATAGTGGACAGCACACTCCAAAGAGAAAAACCACTCAAGCTCCACCCTTTAGGTGTCAAGGGATCTGAGAGAAAAAAATAACGAGAAATAGCAATGTGGTTTTCTGTCCTCACCAGAAGTGTCACCTATTCACCCAGTGGCTCCATTCTGTCCACAGAGTTCTTGAGGCTTGTCATATTCCGTAAGTATGATTGGGGGGGGGGGGAAAGGAGGGCATACAATTATTTTCATCTACAGTTCATCAAAAGAGAAAAAAACCCTACAAAATGGTGATAAATTTCACTGTTTGACATTTTCAAGATTAAAAAAATAAAACAGGTTAGTTAAATAGCTAAAACATAGCTATTCACCAAAGCAGAGCTATTCTAACTAGCCATAAATTCATCATTTTTTACATGGAAGACTCTTGAAAATCACAAAAATAATCCTACTAGATTTGAGTATTTCACAACAGCCTGATGGTTCATTGGCCTATAGTAACATGCAACTTTGCTGAGGCATGAGTTCGATTCCTGTGAGAGAAGCACTCCTTTAGTGAGTGGCTGACAGCAGAGTATCTGTAATACAATAAAGCTTTATACAAGACTCTGCTTATCGACAGGCATGGGGAGCTCATCTATTACAAGAGTTTTCTGAGGGACTTTCACAGTGTTTATGTCAGAGGGAGAAGAGCCTAGCAAGCACCCACATGCACTCTGGAACCCAGTTGCCTGGGCGAACATCTGACCACCAGCACTAAGTAACCACCTAGAGCCAATTAGTCAACCCCTCTATACTTCAGTTTTCTCAACTTCAAAGTAAGAACAACAACAATATCATTTACTTCATGGGACTGTTGTGAGGATTTAAAAAGGCTTGGAATGGTGCATGCTGTGTTGTCAGTGTTCTATACATGTTATGTGTAATATAACATTATAAGTAATAATGATGAGCCCTCAAAGGTCATATATGCACAATTATTTTCTGCTATATTTTATTGGGAAACTGTCATGCTACAGTTCTGTTTGGAAATATTGGATTCCAGAAGTTCTGGGGATACTTTTCTTGTGGATCCCAAGGGTCCACTCTATTGTTCCATATCGTCCGTGGTTTCTGGGGTTCTAGGAAGAGACTAATTCCTGTTGTTTTGGTGTGGAGACTGTACATTAATACAGTAATAAAATAATTATATTTTTATTTTTCAGGTCTAGGAAAAAAGAAATCTAAGAGTAAGGAAGAGGGCAATCATTGACAGCCTGGTTTCATCTGCTAGTTTTCACTTTTCAGGCATTAAATTTTTTTTCTTTGTACATACAATTGATAATGTGTCAGAAAAATCTTGAGTGTAAATATACATTACAATTTTTTTCACTGGCAGAGTTTTTTGTTTTTGTTTTTTTTTTTTTTTTTTTTTTTTTTTTTTTTTTTTATGCGTTACGCGGGCCTCTCACTGCCGTGGCCTCTCCCGTTGCGGAGGACAGGCTCCGGACGCGCAGGCTCAGCGGCCATGGCTCACGGGCCCAGCCGCTCCGCGGCACGCGGGATCCTCCCAGACCGGGGCACGAACCCGCGTCCCCTGCATCGGCAGGCGGACTCCCAACCACTGCGCCACCAGGGAAGCCCACTGGCAGAGTTTTTTCAAGGCGATGCTGAGGACCTCAAAACTGACTATTGTCTAAATAGATAATAAATTCTCACGGTAAGAATCTAGTGTCAAATCCCTTTAGAATCATCACAACTTTTCTTAGTTACCAAAAATTTCATATAGTGGCTGGAGCAAGAATGAATTTTTAATAGTTTAGTTCCTGGTGGGCCAACTAATACCTTTTTGAATGGTCAATTTTGTAGACCCTAAAGGAGGATTTATAATGGTAACTAATAATGACTAACAGTTTTTACTTCTTGCCATACAGGGATTTAAAAATATGGCAACCACCATACTAGATAACGTTACATCCATTCTCTTACTCAGTGGTTCTAAGAGTGGGAAACTGAAGCCTAGAAAAGTTTAACAACTTGCCCAAAGTCACACAGTTGGTAACTGGCTGAGCCAGGATTCACACCCAGGCAATCCGACTCAGGAACGTGGACTCCCTGATCATCACATATTTGTTAGGGGAGCAAGGATTTATGGGAGCTTTCTAGTTAATCTGAAAGGAGAAACTGTCTTAAGCCGCCTTTGAGCTGTTGTTAGGAGGAGTTGATCAACAGATGTCAATAGAACTGTACTTTTCCTTTCTTTGACACTTCTCCACAGCTAATATATGATGGTAACAACACAGTACTGAGAGTGTAATATTAACTGAAAAGGGGCTTTCATTTTTATTTTTCTGGAACATTTATGTACATAATTAAGAAACCATTGTTCTTTTATTTTATTGTGATGATTTATACCAGAATAAAATCAATCAGGTAAAAAGGGGCATTTCCTGGAAATAATTAAATTTACTGAATGACTAGGGTCTTTTTAAAAATTTCTGATCACTATAGTATTATAATTACTGGGCCTTCTGAATACGCCAATGACCAACGAAGAATAGTTTCACATTTTTATAACAGGAGGCAGCATTTTTTGAGTGCTTGCTATGTACTAGGCACTGAAATGAATGCTTCACCTGTGCTGTTTCACTGAATCACCATAATAACCTGAAATGATCGGCACCACTAACACACCCATTTTAAAGTTAACCAAAACCAACAGAGGAGAAGACAAATAGTCACATGGCTCGTGACAAAGCTGAGCTTTGAACTCCACCTGTAATTGTCTCGCTAGAGCCAAGCCTAATACCACTATGTTAAAATGCCCCCAAGGACTGTACAGTATTTTATATTCTTCGGAAATGCTTTCCATCAATTAATTCATTTCTTGCTCTCATAAGTCACCTGAGAAAAAATTAAGATAATGAGTTTTGGAGATGTTAAGAGTTTGTCTGAGATCATAGGGATTTTAAAGTAGAAACACTCACACTTGTAGCCAGATTTTCTCTTTGCCCCACGGTTTTCTAATATGCATGCTTCCTCCTTAGATGACAATAATCAAATACCCATGTTTTATTACTAGTCCTAGTCTCTTTCTTTGATTTAGCTGTTGAAATCTGAGTACACAAAGTACAGCTGCTGCTTCTCAGAGACCTGAGCTTTTTTTCTGACTGTGGCAATGTTATTCAAGCAGAGGGAAATTCAACCATGAATGTTTATCCATCTGCCTGATTCCTTATTCATTCCCTCTGGGCTCTGACTCTCTGGACACCCTGGGTTTCCCTGTGGATCTCACATGTATCTTGCCCAGTGCAAGCTGGACATGCAGAATTTAAATCAGAATTTTGTCTTGTCTGTGTTTCCTTACATCAAGAAAATCAAACAAGTTCTGGTCATGAAAGTAAAAGATGATTTTATGTGGTCTCTCCATTTTGGTTACTATTCATCTTCATTTGTAAACTTCCAAGTTCTTCTCCAATTTTTCTCCATGCTATTAGCACTTTGAGATTATTTATAGGATATATTTTTACCCTAAAAATTTTTACCTCCCCAGAGTCCACACATGAGGCATAATCTGTCTACACCCAGTCCGCCTAAGGGCTCCGGAACCAAAGGAACCCCTCTGCCTCGGAAGCCCTTGGTACAATAGATTTACAGTACAGAAAGAATAAAAGAAGAAAATTGAAGTTACCCGTAATCCATTCAGAGATGACCACCAGGGTCAATATTTTAGTATACTTTTTAAATTATGTCTATAAATTGATATATCAAATGATACAATCTTCTGAAGGGTAATTTTGCAATATTAATAAACACCAATATCTTTTAAAACTTACCAATGATATGATGCAAAAATTACACCTCCAGAAATGTATCTTTAGGCAATAATCAGAAAGAAATTCCTATGAAGACTCACGTGTATGTGTGTGTGTGTGTGTGTATGTGTGTGTGTGTCTGTGTGAAGTACATATACAGGTTTGTGTGTATTTACATATTTTTGCATATATGTTTGTGTCTACACACAAATACATAGTCATTTTTATTTAAAATATCATAGGAACATTTACCTAAATTCATAACAAATCTACATCATTTCAATGGCTACATTGTGTGTATTTTATTAGGTAGATATGCTATAATTTACTTAATTGATCCTCCACTATTGCACTTTACAGTGTCTATTCTTTTTTTCATAAACAAAGCTGTAAAATATTATTCTTGTGTAAACATCTGTACATCTGTCTCTAATTCTTCCCTTTAGACAAATATTTCGTAAGGAATTGCTGGCTATGGACATTTTGAAGGTTTGTGAGACAAAACTGTAGGTCCACTAGGAGTACATAAGAATGCTATTTTATTCACACTCTCAATATATTATATTATCGTAAAGACAAACAACCTCACAACATATACTAAAGCTAAGCAGAAATAATATTACCCTGTTTAAATCTATTTCTTCAGGTAGTATCGAGTTTGAATTTTTGTCATCCTTGTATTTGTTGATCAATATGTCACTACCCTTTGTATTCCTTAGTCAGTTACCATTAATGATTCTTGCCCAGTTTCCTAAATTCTTATTTTTGCACTCAGATTCAAAAATTCATTATATATTAAGGATTAATACATTATTTAATGATTAATTAATGACTAACAGCATTAGTAAATAATATTCCTTTTACCATATTTTCAAACTAAGCTCTTAAGCTAACAGAACAGTTACTTTGAACAAAGTCCTGTTTTTAGCAGTTTGAAATTTATGTTTTTAATTTTTACACCCATTCTTTTGGCAGACCACAATAATTGAGGCCACATCCTAAGAAACAGAAATTTCAATAAATTTTTTCAACAAACTCATTTTGTATATAAAAATATCTTTTAAATTATTTCTTTGGAAAAGTATTCTTTAGTGGTAAAAACTATTGTAATAGGGATGCTTTGACCCTGGTTTCTTTGTTTTCTCATGTTCCTTATGCCTGATCTATTCAGGTCATTCACAGTCAACAACATTTCACCTGGAAACATATCACTAGAAAGTCATTAAATAATATATAAATAGGTGACCTAACTATAAAAGCTCATTTATCCCAATTTTGACTTCCCTAAACCAAGGCTACTTATTTCTAACAAGTGCAGTATCAATTAGTTTGTATGGTAAGAGTTTGCTTTTATGTATTTTTATTAAAGTTGTTGAATTCACATTTCATAGAAGGTATTTTAAGTCTTCCTATTTCCATCAGAAAATGGAAACATCATAATTATTATTCTCCTGCCTTCCTCATCATTAAAACATCAAAACATAAAAAGACATATGTTTTAGTAAACTATTTTATTTCTGAAAAGTTAAATTCTGAACCAAAAAATAACCTTTATGAATTTTTCACCTTTTTAATATTGTTTGATGTACAACTTCTTCTATTCAAAATATCCTTCAAAGGTATCTTTATAAAATTATGCAAAATTACAATGAATTCCGATTATTTGACTTTCAATTGTTTAATGTTAGGTTGCTAATATACCAAGAGATAAGTAATTTAGTTGTACTGGAGTAGAAATTCAGAAAGAAAAGTAAGACTTCAAGAATCATATTCATGGAAAAAAGTAAAAATTCAGTATAATACAGCTGCCAATTCACCCCGAATTAATCTATATATGTATTAATATATATTAATCTATATATGTAATGCAGTACAATTAAAATTCAAAGGATAAAACTGGAGAGCTAGCATAAAAGATATCAAGACTAATTATTAAACTATATAAATAAAGCAATGTAATATTAACACAAGAATCGACAAATTCACCAACGGAAAAAGACAAAGTCCACAATCAGATCACACATATTCAATCACCTGACATAATAATTGCTATACTCCATTAGGGAAATCTAATCTTTACAATAAGTGATGCTGATTCAAAAGATAATTCACACAGAAAAGTATGAACTTAAATCCCTACCTCCCCTGAAACACAAAAATCAACTTTAAATGGACTGAAAATTTAAATGTAAAAGGTAAAATGGCAAAACTTTGAGATAAAAATATAGGGAAACATTCCTATTACCTTGAAGTAAACAAAAATTTCTAAAACTAGATATAAAAAATGTTAACCATAAAAACACTTCGATAGATTTGATCATATTAAAGTTAATTTTTTAATTAAACAATACCATTCAGAGAGTCAGAAAATCCAGTTTTCTGCTAAAACTACAATAAGCATGTATGTGCACATATACGTGCATACACACACACTGAGCCTAAGCTCATTTTAGGATTTAAGAATACAACAACTTCTTGGACTTCCCTGGTGGCACAGTGGTTAAGAATCTGCCTACCAGTGCAGGGGACACGGGTTAGAACCCTGGTCCAGGAAGATCCCACATCCCGAAGAGCAACTAAGGCCATGCACCACAACTACTGAGCCCGAGTGCCACAACTACTGAAGTCTGCATGCCTAGAGCCCATGCTCCGAAACAAAGAGAAACCACTGCAATGAGAAGCCTGCACACCGCAACGAAGAGTAGCCCCTGCTCACCTCAACTAGAGAAAACCCACACGCAGCAAGGAAGACACAATGCGGCCAAAAATAAATAAATAAAATAAAGTAAAAAAAATTACAACAACTTCTAATTTGGATATTTGCATGTGAAAAGTCATGGTCTTTTCAGGTAGTTTCATCCCTCTAATTTTATAGGTGCTTTTTCACTTGGTCATTTGTAACAGCTCTATAAAAGGTATAATTGACAATAAAATAAACTACACATTAAAACTGTACGATTTGATCTTTTTTTTTTTAGACGTTGGGGGTAGGAGTTTATTAATTAATTAATTTATTTTTGCTGTGTTGGGTCTTCGTTTCTGTGCGAGGGCTTTCTCTAGTTGTGGCAAGCAGGGGCCACTCTTCATCGCGGTGCACGGGCCTCTCACTATCGCAGCCTCTCGTTGCGGAACACAGGCTCCAGACGCGCAGGCTCAGTAGTTGTGGCTCACGGGCACAGTTGCTCTGCGGCATGTGGGGTCCTCCCAGAGCAGGGCACGAACCCGTGTCCCCTGCATTAGCAGGCAGACTCTCAACCACTGCGCCACCAGGAAAGCCCCGATTTGATCATTTTTAACATACTGTAGTACAAGCCCTTACAATTGGCTTTTTCTCTTTCTTTCTGGTAATGCAAGTGCTTGATTTCAGCTACGATTCCCGAGGCACCTACTTCAGCAAAGGCTGTCTTGAACAAACAAACTGCCAGCCATACAACTAGATGAAAGAGCCAGGATGCCCACGAGCCACACTCCCCACCATGAGCTCCTTTGTTTCTGAGATCCTGATTGATTTAGGTAACTGGCTGTTTGGGCCACTTGTGTTATGTAGTCTTTCTTTTTTTCTCTTTCCATGCTTTTAATTCCAGCTCTTATGTTTTAAATTCTCCAGTAAACAGTGAGTCGGAGAAACCCTAGAACCCCACACTTGACTCCAGTGAAATCAGAACTACAGGCCCATCCCATGCTTGGTCTCACTCTCCCCCCACCTCCCCCAGCAACACACTCTGTGTGTCCCCAGGAATGCCTTGTACACTCCATGGCCTATAAGTAATAGACTCTTTTTTCTTCAAAGTGTCCTAATGAGTATTAATGAAAGGCATTTTGCAATCATAACAACAATTGCAAGGGTCATCCAGTCCTACCACTGATCTTGAAAGGGGAAATATGTATAAGAATCTCACCGGGGCCCAACTGAGTGTCCCCAAGCATTTCTAGCCCATAACATTACCATCCCAAGGCAGAGACTGGCACAGAACATATATACATACATTCATGAAACCATTACCACAATTAAGATAGTATACATGGGGGACTGGACAAGATGACAGAGTAGGAAAACCCTGAGCTCACCTCCTCCCAATGCACACAAAATTGTAACAACTTACAGAGTTACTATTAATGAGAACAACCTGAAGACTAGAAGAAAAAGATTTTCCACAACCATAGATATAAAGAAGGAACCACAACAAATGGACAGAAGGGGTTAAGACTTGGTATAGTCAAGACTCACACTCCCAGGTAGATGACCTTCAAATGGCAGGATAATCACAATTGCAGAGTTTCTTCCCCAAAACCAGGGGCCCAAGCCCCACATGGGGCTCCATAGCCTGGAGGTCCTGTACCAGGAGGAGACACCCCCAGAACATTTGGCTTCGAAGGCCAGAGGGGCTTATGTACAGGAGAGTCAGAGGGCTGTACGAAACAAAGATACCATTTTCAAAGGGTTCAAGACCCAGCACAGGGGCAATAATTTGAAAGGAGCCTGGTTCAGACCCACTTTCTGATCATGGAGAATCTCTAGGGAGGCAAGAGGGATATAGACACCGCAGCAGTCATTTGGGGGACCTTATTCTGCCACAAGAACACTGGTGGTGGTAAGCACCATTTCTGAGCCCTGCTTTTAGTCTACGAGCACTGGGTGCTTACTCACCTTCAAGCCAGTCAGCACCAGTCCCAGAAATCCCCAGGCCAAGCAGCCAGATATGTGGGGACCCAGCCAGGCAGAATGGCAGCCAGCACCAGCCCCAGGCTCCTTCATGGCCCGTAATAAGCCATCCCAGGACCCAGCACCACCACCAGTTGGCAAAGATGCCCTGGTCGCCTCAGCCAGCAGCATAAGGACATGGCCCAGCCCACCAGTGGACCAGCACTACACCTGGAACCTCCAACACCCATAGCCAACTACCCCAGGACCTGACCTTGCCCACTGGCAGGATGGCACCAGCTCCAGGCCTTACAAGCCCCCTATCCAGGCACCCCAGGACTGAGCCCTGCTGACCAGTGGGCTGGCACTAGCTTCAGTACTCCCCAGGCCACACAGCCAGCTATGCCAAGATCTGACCCCACCTACCAGCAAGCCAGCAGCCTCTACAGGAAGCAAGGCCTGGCAACCAACTGGGACAGGGTCCAGCTACACCTACCAGCACGCTCACAGTAGTCGGCTCCCGCCACAAAGGAAGGGCCCACGTAGCCCACACAGGGGCAACCCTAGATCATATAACTCTGATGACCAGAGGGGAGCATGTTCCTGAGTCCCATAGGACATCTACATAAGGCCACATCTCCAACATCAGGAAATGTAATCAGCCTACCTCATACAAATAAACTCAATTAGGCAAAGTGAGGTGAAAAAGGAATATGTTCCAAATGAAGAAACAAGATAAAACCCCCAAAGAAGAAGTAAGAAAAGGGGAGATAAGCAGCCTGCCTAATAAAGAGTTCAAGGTAAAGATCATATGGATGTTCAACGAACTTGGGAGAAAAATGGATGAACACACTGAGAAGTTTAATAATGAGTTAGAAAATATAAAGAGAACGAAACAGAGATGAATAGTACAATACCTGAAATAAAAGATACTCTAGAGGGAAGCAACAGTAGCTTAGATGATACAGAGGAACAGGCGAGCAAACTGGAAGACAGAGTAATGAAAATCATTGAAGCTGAATAGAAAAAAGAAAAAGGAGTTAAAAAGTGAGGACTGTTCAAGGGACTTCTGGAACAGGATCAAGCAAGCACACTAACATTGGCATTATATGGGTGTCAGAAGGAGAAGAGAAAGAAGGGGAAGGAGAACATATTTGAAGATACAATAGTTGAAAACCTGTGTAAACTGAGAAAGGAAACAGACTTCCAAGTCTAGGAAGTGCAGAGAGTCCCAAACAATATCAACCAAGAAAGTCCACACGAAGACACACTGTAATTAAAATGGCAAAAATTAACGATAAAGAGAAGATCTTAAAAGCAGCAAGGGAAAATCAAGTAATTACATCCAAGGGAACTCCCATAAGACAGCCAGGTGACTTTTCAGCAGAAACTTTGCAGGCCAGAAGGGAGTGGCAAGATATTTTTCAAGTCATGAAAGTATAAAATCTGCAACAAAATATACTGTATCCAGTAAAGCTATCATTCAGATTTGAAACAGAGAGAATTTTACAGACAAGCAAAAGCTAAAAGAGTTCAACATCACTAAACTGGCTTTATAATAAACGTTAAAGGGACTTCTCTAAGTGGAAAAAAAGATCACAACTAGAAATATGAAAATTATGAAAGGAAACATGTCATTAGTAAAGGCAAATATATAGTAAAGGTTGTATATCAACCACTTATAAAGCTAGTAGGAAGGTTAAAAGACAAGAGTAGTAAAATCACCTAGATCCGCAATAAGAAGTTAAGGGATAAATAAAACAAAAACATGTAAAAATAGGATGTCAAAAACATTAACCATGGGGGACTAAAAATTCAGGGTTGTTAGAATACATTTGAACTTAAGAGATCATCAACTTAAAATAATCAGATATATGTGCGTTTACTATATATAACCTTACTATATATAGGTTACTATACATAAACCTCATGGTAACTACAAACAAAAAATCTACAATAGATAAACACATAAAAAAAGAAAAAGAAATCCAACACAACGCTGAAGATAGTCCTCAAATCCCAGTGGAAGAGAAGAAAGGAAGAAGAAAGGAACAACAAAAAAAAAAGAACTACAAAAACAATTAAGAAAATGGCAACAAGTACCTATCTATCAATAATTCCTATAAATGTAAGTGTACTAAATGCCTCCATCAAAAGATATAGAGTGGCTCGGGCTTCCCTGGTGGCACAGTGGTTGAGAGTACGCCTGCCGATGGAGGGGACACGGGTTCGTGCCCCGGTCCGGGAAGATCCCACATGCCGCGGAGCAGCTGGGCCCGTGAGCCATGGCCGTTGAGCCTGCGCGTCCGGAGCCTGTGCTCCGTAACGGGAGAGGCCACAACAGCGAGAGGCCTGCATACTGCAAAAAAAAAAAAAGATATAGAGTGGCTAAATGGATACTAAAACACGACCCGTATAAATGCTGTCTACAAGAGATTTACTTTGGATCTAAAGGGACACACAGACTTAAAGTGAGGGGGTGGGAAAAGGTATTCCATGCAAAGGAAATGAAAAGAAAGCTGGAAGAGAAATGCTTATATCAGACAAAATAGACTTTAAAATAAAGACTGTAACAAGAAGCAAAGGACATTACATAGTAATAAAGGGACTGATCCAACAAGAAGATATAACAATTGTAATTGTACAGCAAGTCCCCTACATGTGAACCTTCAAGTTGCGAACTTTCAAAGATGCAAATATGCGTTCTCATGTCCAATCATGCAAGTTATTTCATGCATCTGGTGTACATTGTCATGTGCGTGCATCCTCTACAAGTGGTTGTGCTTTTGTGTACTTTACTGCACAGTTCTGAATAGAGCACAGTAGTACAGTATCTTTATTTCAAGCCCAGGATGTCCAGAAGCAAGAGTAAAAGCAGCAGTGATACAGCTGGTACTGCTAAGAAGCGCCAAGCGATGATAATGGAAACAAAAGTGAAAATAATTGAGAGAGTGGAGTGACAAGAGGAAGAAGTAACTGAAGAACTGAAGAGATTCACAACACAGGAAATGGCAAGGGGATTTTCTTTGTTTGAGGAGGCACTGTTAGTTTCTGAGGCACAGGATCTGAACGTAGAATGGTACAGGAAGGTTGCAGCAGCTACCTTGTCAGAATGCAATCCAGTGCTACCGTGTCATCTGTGATGAGAAAAAAATAAGAGCTACTACCCAGATATCACCGGATCTTTTTTCAAGAGGGTAGATAGAATTGAATCCAGCAAGGAACCAGAACACATGCCATCAATGTCAGGCATGAGTGAAATTGCAGCTCACCCTCCATCCCCTATTTCTGATGATCCTTCAGCTCTACAATCTTCCACCTCCTCTCCCTTCTCCAGTCAGTAACTCTTCTTGCCTGTTCACTCGATGCCAGCCCGTGTATGCCAGTTGTTGTACTGTACTACTGAACTTTTCAAGCTACTGTACTGTAATATTTAAAATGTTTTCCTTATTTTTTGTGTTTGTTTTTTATGTATCATTTGTGTGAATGTATTACTATTTATTTTTTATGTATTATTTTTAATGTATTATTGTGTTAGTTGGGTACCTAGGCTAACTTTGTTGGACTTACGAACAAACTGGACTTATGAACACGCTCTCAGAATGGAACTCGTTCATATGTAGGGGACTTACTGTATATTCCTTCAACATAGGAGCACCTAAATACATAAAGCAAATATTAAGAAGCAAAGGGAGAAATTAACACTAACACAGTAATAGTAGAGGAGTTTAATACCCCACTTACATCAATGGACAATCATCCAGACAGAAGACCAATAAGCAAACACTGGCCTTAAACAACATACTAGATCATATTAACTTAATAGTTATATATGACATTCCATCCAAAAGCAGCAGAATACACGTTTTTAATTGCACATGGAACACTCTCCAGGATGTATCACACGTTAGGCCACAAAACTAGTCTCAGTAAATTTAAGAATATTGAAATCATATCAAGCATCTTTACTGACCACAATGAGACTAGAAATCAAATATAAGAAAAAAACTGCAAAAAACACAAACATGTGGACAATAAACAATATGCTACTGAACTACCAAATCATAGAGGAAATCAAAAATTACCTGGAGACAAATGAAAGTGAAAACAAATGATCCAAAATCTAACAGATGTAGCAAAAGCAGTCCTAAGAGGAAAGTTTATAACAATATAACCCTAACTCAGGAAACAAGAAAAATCTCAAATGAACAACCGAACATGACACTTAATGGAACTAGAAAAAGCAGAATAAATAAAATCCAGAATTAGTAGGAAGAAAGAAATAATAAAAATCAGGGCAGAAATAAATGAAATACAGACTGAAAATATCAATGACTAATAGCTGATTCTTCGAAAAGATAAACAAAATTGATAAGCCTTTAGCAAGCCTCAAAAAGAAACAAGTACCCGAATAAATAAAATTAAAAATGAAAAAGGAGAAGTTATAACTAACACCACAGAAACACGAAGGCTTATAAGAGATCACCAGGAACAAATATATTCCAATAAAATGGACAACCTAGAAGAAAAAGATAAATTCCTAAAAACATACAGTCTCCCAAGACTAAATCAGGAGGAAATAAAAATATGAACAAACCCATTACCAGTAATGAAACAGAATCAGTAATTTTAAAAATCCCAACAAAGTCCAGGACCAGATGGCTTCAAAGATGAATTATATCAAACATTTAATGAGGACTTAATGCCTATTCTTCTCAAAATATTCTGCAAAATTGAAGTGGAATATTTCCAAACTAATTCTATGAAGCTAGCATCACCCTGATAGTGAAACCAAGATACCCTGATAGTGAAACAAAGACACCACAAAAAAATTACAGGCCAATTTCATGGATGAATATAAATGCAAAAATCCTCAAGAAAATATTAGCAAACCAAATTCAACTATACATTAAAAGGATCATACAACATGATCAAGTAGGATTTATCCCAGGGATGCAAGGATGGTTCAATATCTACAACATCAATATGATAGAGCACATTAACAAACTGAAGAATAAAAAAACATATGATCATCTCAATAGATGCAGAAAAAGCTTTTGACAAAATTCAATATCAATTTATGATGAAAACTCTCAACCAAGTGGCTTTAGAGGAAACATACCTCAACATAATAAACGTCATTTGTGACAAACCCACAGCCAACATCATATTTAGTGGCAAAAAGCTAAAAGCATTTCCTTTAAGATCAGGAATAAAACAAGGTTGTCTATTCTCACCACTGTAATTCGGAATAGTATTAGGAGTGCTAGCCACAGCAATCAGATAACAAAAATAAATTTTAAAAAGGAATCCCAGCTGGAAAGAAAGAAGCACAACTGTCACTGTTTACATATGACATGATATTATATATAGAAAATCCAAAATATGCCACCAAAAGATTGTTTGAATTCATCAATAAATTTGCTAAAATTGCGGTATACAAAATTAATATACAGAAATCTGTTGCATTTCTCTACACCAACAACTATCAGAAAGAGAAATATACAGAAATCTGTTGCATTTCTCTACACCAACAACTATCAGAAAGAGAAATTAAGATAATAATCCCAACTGCATCAAATAGAATGAAATACATAGGACTAAATCAAACTAAGGAGTTAAAAGAACTAAACTCAGAAAGACACTGATGAAAGAAATTAAAGATGATACAAACAAATGAAAAGATATACAGTGCTCATGGATTGGAAGAATTAATATTTTTAAATGATCATGCTACCCAAGGGAATCTACAGAGTCC
Source organism: Phocoena sinus (assembly GCF_008692025.1). Classification (NCBI taxonomy): domain Eukaryota; kingdom Metazoa; phylum Chordata; class Mammalia; order Artiodactyla; family Phocoenidae; genus Phocoena; species Phocoena sinus. The sequence goes on along the minus strand of NC_045771.1, from coordinate 66,723,078 downwards.
ATGCAGTCCCTACCAAAATAGCAATGGGATTTTTCAAAAAACTAGAAGTAATAATGCTAAAATTTTTATGGAAACACAAAAGACCCCCAATAGACAAAAGAGCCTTGAAAGACAGAGAACCTGAATAGACATTTTTCCAAAGTAGATATACAGATGGCCTACCAGCACATGAAAAGAAGCTCAGCATCACTAATCATCAGGGAAATGCAGATCAAAACCATAATGAGATATTACCTCACATCTGTCAAAATGACCATTATTAAAAAGACAACAAATAACAAGCACTGGCTAGGATGTAGGGAAAATGGAACCTCATGCAGTGTTGGTGGGAATGTAAATTGATACAGCCACTATGGAAAACATTATGGAAGTTCCTAAAAAGGTTTAAAATAGAACTACCATACTATCCAGCACTTCCATTCCTGGGTATTTACCTGAAGAATACAAAAATACTAATTCAAAAAAATATATGCACCCTTATGTTCACTGCAGGATTATTCACAATGGCAAGATATGGAAGCAATCTAATAGATGAATGAATAAAGAAGATGTGGTGTTTATGTGTGTATGTATATATATACACACACACATACACACATCTATACACAATGCAATACAAAATGGAATACTACTACTTTTTTTTTAGCCACAAATAAATGAACAAAATCTTGCCATTTGTGACATCGATGGACCTAGAGCGTATTCGGCTAAGTGGAGTAAGTCAGAGAAAGACAAATACCACATGATTTTACTTATATGTGGAATCTAAAAAAAAACAAATGAACACACATAACAAAACAAAACAGGCTCATAGAGAATAGGTGATCACCAGAGGGGAGGAGGGGAAGGAGATGAGAGAAATAGGCAAACTCACAGAAAAATAGATCACATTTGTAGTTACCAGAAGCAGAGGTTGGGGGAGGAATTGGAGGAAGGTGGTCAAAAGGTACAAACTTCTCGTTATAAGATAATTTACTACTAGGGATGTAATGTACAATATGATTAATATAATTAACACTGCTGTATGTTATATATGAAACTTAGAGTAAATCCTAAGAGTTCTCATCACAAAAACATTTCTTTTTTTTATTTTGAGATGATGGGTGTTCACTAAACTTATTGCGACAATAATTTCATTATGTATGTAAGTCACATCATTATGCTTTACACCTAAAACTTATGCAGTGCTGTGTATCAGTTATATTTCAATAAAACTGAAGAAAATATAAATCAAGTTTAAAATAAGTTAGAAAACAAAAGCAAGCGTTAATGAGTAACAGTAAAAAATACTTAACACTTATAATATGCTGTTTTGAGACACATATTTAATTTTTAACAATATGCATGAAATTGAAAAGTTTCAATTATCAAAGATAAAGAGCATATTTAAACAGTTAACATGTATATAGATTATGGTTGGGACAAAATTTATAAAAACATCAACTTAGTTTAAATCTCCTTGAAAGATTCCTACTTGATGGTGCTCTTACACAGATCTATGGCATGTTCTTAGCTAACTTTAGAGACCAAGGAAGTCCACAACTTAGTTAAAAATACATATAAACCCTTGTATGGGCCTAACTGCTGATTACCTTTTAGTGAGTACTCATATGCTAATGTAGCTAATTATAGGCAACTGCTTATGAACACTGTAATAAAGTGTTATTTGTATTATATAACTCAATTTCACCTTCCAAACAATGATAATATTATCCCCATTTTATAAATAAAGTTTGTACATTTCCTGTTCAAATTAAGTAACTTCTTTATCTCAGGGCACACAGTTTATGAAAGGAAAAGTCAGAATTAAAACTCATCTGTTCAACAATTAAAATGTGTGCTAAACTGCTTCCAAAAAAAGACAATAAATATATTCCTCACCTTAAAAGTTGTCTCTTGCCCCTTTGTAATTCCTTCTTTTGCCCTGCCACATCCAAACCTATTTCCAGATATCACTGATTGTTTTTCTCTCATTGCAAATTTGCATTTTCAAGTATTTTATGTAAGTGCACATAAATACAGTATTCTCACTTTTACCTGGCTTCTTTCTCTCAGCTTAATTACTTTGAAAACCACCCATGTTGTAACATGAAACAAAACGCAATCCTTGTAACTGCTGAGTAGTATTCCATTCTATGGATATTCCAATCTGTTTATTTATTCATCAGGTGATGGACATTTGTATTGCTTTCAGTTCTTGGCTACTATTAATAAAGTTGCTATGAACATCCATGTGCAAATTTTCTATGGAGACACGCTTGTTTCTCCTGTGTAAATACCTAAGAAGTAGATAAGTCATATAATATGTGTGTATGTATATAAATAACTTTAAAAAACTGCCTAATTATTTTCCAAAGTGATCAATTTTACATTTCCACCAGGAGCATGTGAAAGTTCCAATTCCTCCACATCCTTGCCAACACCTGTTATTGTCAGTCTTTTTAATTTTAGCTCTTCTAACAAATGTTTAGTACTATCTCACTGTGGTCTTAATTTCTATTTCCCTAATGATTAGTTATGTTGAGCATCTTTTAATGTGGTTATTTGTGGTCTGTATGTCTTTTTTTTTTTTTTTGTGGTACGCGGGCCTCTCACTGTTGTGGCCTCTCCCGTTGTGGAGCACTGGCTCCGGACGCGCAGGCTAAGCGGCCATGGCTCACGGGACCAGCCGCTCCGCGGCATCTGGGATCTTCCCAGACTGGGGCACAAACCTGCGTCCCCTGCATCGGCAGGCGGACTCTCAACCACTGCGCCACCAGGGAAGCCCTGTATGTCTTTTTTAAATGAAATGTCTGTTCAAACCTTTTGCTCTTTTTCTTTTATTTAAAATATTTTAAAATTTTCTTCATTTTTGGCTGCATTGGGTCTTCGTTGATGCAAGTAGGCTACCTCTATTTGTGGGGAGCGGGGGCTACTCTTCGTTGCAGTGCACCGGCTTCTCGTTGTGTTGGCTTCTCTTGTTGCGGAGCACGGGCTCTAGGCACATGGGCTTCAGTAGCTGCAGCATGTGAGCTCAGTAGCTGCAGCATGTGGGCTCAGTAGCAGGCTCTAGAGCACAGGCTCAGTAGCTGTGGCGCACAGGCTTAGTTGCTCCGCGGCATGTGGGATCGTCCCGAAACAGGGATCGAACCCGTGTCCCCTGCGTTGGCAGGCAGACTCTCAACCACTGTACCACCAAAGAAGCCCTCTTTTTCTTTTAATTGGGTCATTTGTTCTCTTACTAAGTTTTGTGAGGTCTTTACATATCCTGAACACAAGACCTTCACCCAATACGTGTACTACAATTATTTTCTCATAGTCTCTGACTTGTCTTCTCTCTTCAAAATATCTTTGAAAGAACAGAAGTTTTTTAATTTTGAAAGTTACAATTCATAACTTTGTTCTTTGTGAATTATGCTATTAGTGTCATACTGAACAGTTCTCTGTTTATCCAAAAGATCATGAAGACTTTCTTCCTTGTCTTCTACAAGTTTTATAGCTTTCTGTTGTACTTTTAGATTCGTGCTCCATTTTGAATTAATTTTTGCATATGGCATAAGGTATAGATTCAAGTTGATTTGGGGGGCATATGGATATTCAATTTTCAGCATCATTTGTTGATAAAGCTATCCTTTCTCCACTGAATTGTTTTTACACCTTTGTCAAAAATCAGTTAGTTGTCCATATAAGTATGGATCTATTTCTGGATTCTCTATTACATTGTGTTGATCTATTTGCCTAAATTTAGTCTACACTGTCTTTACTCCTGTAGCTTAATCAGCCTTGAAATCAGGTAGTCTTAGTCATTCAACTTTTTTACTCTTTTTCAAAGTTGTTTTGGCTGCTTAATGTCTTGTGCATTTTTAATGAATTGTAGAGTCCTTTTGTCAATTTCTAAAAAAATAGGACTGGGCAGATTTTGATAGGGATTGTGTTGAACCTGCAGATTACCTTGGGGTGAATTGATAACTATACTGCCTCTCCAATTCATGCATATGACATGTTTCTCCATTTATTTTTGTATTTAATCCTCGCCAAAGATATTTTGTAGTTATCAGTGTACACGTACTTTACAATTTATAACAGATTTATCCCTAAGTTTTTCATATTTTTGATGAAATGACATTTAAAATTTTTCAAATTCTATTTTTTTACTGACAGTAAATAGAAATTCAATTGATTTTTGTATTTTGCAACCTTGCTAAGTTTTTGCATTTTTTTCTAACGACTTACTGTAGATTTCATCAGATTTTCTACATAAAAGGTCATGCTGCCTGTAAATTTTTTATTTTTACGTCTGCCTTTCCAATCTGAATACATCAGCAAGACCTAGTATAATGCTTTAAATAGACGTAGTGAGAATAGACGTTGTTGTCTTCTTCCTGATTTTGTGGGGACAACATTCAGTCTTTTACATTAAATGTGATGTTAGCTGCAGGTTCGTCACAGACACTTTTTATTAGGTTGAGGGAACTACCTTCTAATTCTACTTTACTGAGAGTTTTTATTACCAATGACTCCTGGGTTTTTCTCAAATGCTTTTTATGAGTCTATCATGATGGTGGTTTTGCATTTGTTTTTTAGTGCGCTAATATAAGCAATAATATTGATGAATTTGCAAATATCACACTAAGCTTGCATTGCTTAGATAAACTTCATTTGGTCATGATGTAGCACACTTTCACATTGTTTTGGACTCAGTTTAGTGAAACTTTGTACCAAATTTTTGCATTTGTCTACAGTTTTCCTTTCTTGTAATGTTTGTGTGATTTGGTGTCTGCGTAATGCTGGTCTCATAGAATGATCTCAGAATTACTCCTTATTCTTTCATTTTATGTAACACTTTATATAGAATTTATATTATTTTTCCATAGGTGTTTGGCAAATTTCACTATGGAAACTATCTGGACCTGCAATTTTTGTGTGTGTGGAGGTTTTAAATTTCAAATTCAATTTCTTTACTAAATATAGAACTATTTATGTTACCTGTTTCTTCTTGATTAAGCTTTAGTAGTTTGTGTCAAGGGATTTGATCATTTCACTTCAGTGATGATTTTAGTGCCATGAAGTTATTTATAAAATTGCCATATTATGCATCAATATATTTAATCTATAGGGATGTCAATTTTCTCATGCCTGTTACTGGTAATTTGTGACTTTTCTTTCTCTTAATTGATATGGCTAGAGTAATATTGATTTTATTGATTTTCTTTATTAGTTTTCAGTTTTCTACTTTACTGATATTTACTTCATCACATATTATATTTCATTTTTTATTACTACTTGGAGTTTTTCATAATTGTTTAAGATGGAGAGTAAGGGGATTAATTTTAGATATTTCATCTTTTCTAAGAGAGGCATTTAAGTACTGTAAATATTCCCTGTGTATGGCTTTAGTGGCTTCTCAATAATTTTGATGTGTTGGTTTTTCATTTTTATTCCATCTACATAGTTTCTAACTTCTCTTTTGATTTTTTTCTTTGACCCATGAGTTATTTAGAAGTGTATTATTAGTTTATAAGTATTTGAAGGCTTTCCAGATACCTTCTGTTATCAATTTTGATTTAATTCTATTACAGTCAGAGAAGATAATTTATATGACCAAAATTCTCTTAAATATATTTACACTTGTCTAGTGGCCAAGAATATCTTCTAACTTAATACACATTCAGTGATATTTTCAAGAAATATGTATTCTGTTGGTGATGTGTTCTATAAACACATTAATTAGATCAAGTTGGTTGATAGTGTTGTCCCAAGATTCTATATCCTTGTCTCCTTGTATCAAATACTGAGAGAAGACATTAACTTTAAAAGACTCTAAGACTGAAGCTGAGAGTACTCAGATAATTGACTCAAGGTCATAGGAAAATGGCAATGCCAGAATTTGAACACAGGCTGTCAAATCCACTGCGCCAAGTGTTGTGTGTGTGTTACTGTGTGTGTGCATGTATGACCTTTATCATAGTTTGTGATAAGCAAATGTATTATGGATAGTACATGCTAAAAAAATATTAGTTAATTCAGCTTTTTTTGTAAATAGCATATAACAAAGGGAAAGTAATTAAATTCAGAAATCATTTTGAGCAAAAATTTGCAATAAAAAAGACTGCAGGGCTTCCCTGGTGGCGCAGTGGTTGAGAGTCCGCCTGCCGATGCAGGGGACACAGGTTCGTGCCCCGGTCCGGGAAGATCCCACATGCCCCGGAGCGGCTGGGCCCGTGAGCCATGGCCGCTGAGCCTGCGCGTCCGGAGCCTGTGCTCCGCAACGGGAGAGGCCACAACAGTGAGAGGCCTGCGTATCGCCACAAAAAAAAAAAAAAAAAAAAAAAGACTGCAAAAGAATACAAAATATGTATAATGATTACAGTAGGATGGTGGCATTATTATTATTTTCCTCTTCTGTCTATCCAAAACTTGCTATTATAATACAGTGCCTTTATACTGTTAAGTAAAATAAGAAAAATAAAGTAGTGCAAAAATCTGTACTTAATTAAAGAGCAGTTATTTAAGAAATATCAGACTGAATGAGAAAATGCTTGAGGCTTCTTGCTTGATCTACTAATGTGATTTCAGCTGACAGTGTATAAGAGATGTTGTAATATCATTACCTATTAGAAGCAAAAATTATTAATGAAAATAAATGTTTGAAGTGAATATTTACATATGAAATTGTATGAAGGCCAGGGTTCTTCTTATGATAACATATACTCATGGATAATTTTTGGTCATTGTAGTAAAAGCAGTCTATCTCTACAGTGTTTTGAAAACACTAATAATCTATTCCAACGAAAAAATTGGGTAAGGAATCTCACATACCTACCGATCCTGCTTGCTACCTACCAAGCAGCTAAAAGCGTCTGCTTGTTCACTGTTCTCTCTCAGGGTGACCCGCACAAATTAATGTGCACAGCTGGTTGCATCCCACCTGTCACCACCCTCATGCACAGTTCTTCTCCAAGGCCTTAAAGCCAATCAGAAGGGAAGCAGACAAACTATATATATGATTAAAAGTCCTAAGTATTTAAGGTACCTGGAGCACAGATGTGGTAAAGTGCACAGATTAATATAAATCAAGCGCTAAATCTATCATCATACCTGCTCTATCATTCTAGAAGAACCCTTTCTGATAAATTGTGAGGAGTGGTTAGAAACAGCTACACACTGCAATCACAGATAACTGATGGCTTTAAAAAAACCCCATAAATTGGAAGCTTAAATATTAAATTATTGCTTGTAAGATTAAAAATGTTCTTTGCACAATGTACTGTTTGGCTGAACTAGAGTGGGGCATAGAATTATGCAGCCTGCAGTGACACCCCCTTTCGTGTCCATACGTTTGTTCTCTACATCTGTGTCTCAACTTCTGCCCTGCAAACCGGTTCATCTGTACAATTTTTCTAGGTTCCACATGTATGCGTTAATATGTGATATTTGCTTTTCTCTTTCTGACTTACTTCACTTTGTATGACAGTCTCTAGATCCATCCATGTCTCTAAAAATGAACCAATTTTGTTCCTTTTTATGGCTGAGTAGTACTGCATTGTATATATGTACCACATCTTCTCTATCCATTCATCTGTCGATGGGCATTTAAGTTGCTTCCATGACCTGGCTATTGTAAATAGTGCTGCAATGAATATTGGGGTGCATGTGTCTTTTTGAATTATGGTTTTCTCTGGTTATATGCCCAGTAGTGGGATTGCCGGGTCATATTATATGTAACTAAAACATATATAACTAAAAATTCTATTTCCAGTTTTTTAAGGAACCTCCATACTGTTCTCAATAGTGGCTGTATCAATTTACATTCCCACCAGCAGTGCAAGAGGGTTCCCTTTTCTCCACAACATCTCCAGCATTTGTTGTTTGTAGATTCTCTGAAGATGTCCATTCTAATGGGTGTGAGGTGATACCTCACTGTAGTTTTGGTTTGCATTTCTCTAATGATTAGTGATGTTGAGCATACTTTCATGTGTTTCTTGGCCATCTGTATGTCTTCTTTGGAGAAATGTCTATTTAGGTCTTCTGCCCATTTTTGGACTGGGTTGTTTTTTTAATATTGAGCTACATGAGATGTTTATATATTTTGGAGATTAATCCTTTGTCCGTTGATTCATTTGCAAATATTTTCTCCCATTCTGAGGGTTGTCTTTCCGTCTTGTTTATGGTTTCCTTTGCTGTTCAAAAACTTTGAAGTTTCATTAGGTCCCATTTCTTTATTTTTGTTTTTATTTCCATTACTCTAGGAGGTCGATCAAAAAAGATCTTGCTGTGATTTATGTCAAAGAGTGTTCTTCCTCTGTTTTCCTCTAAGAGTTTTACAGTGTCCAGTCTTACATTTAGGTCTGTAATCCATCTAATACCACAATCTTTAACTGAGCCTCTAAACCATATTTCTTCCTTATTCCCTTTCTTACTTCATTCTCATTACATTTATACAGGCAAGAAACCTGAGAATCATCATTACCAGTTTTACTTTAAATTTTTTGTAAAATCTTACTAATCCTACCTCCTGAATAGTCCTAAATCTATCATTACTACTATATTCAGAAATTTATAACCACTAATATTACTATTTTCATGGTCTACTAACTGGTTTCTCTCTCCCTAGTTGTTCCTTTGTAATCTAATTTTATTCTAAACCAGGGTTATATAGTATATTCATATATTACATTATATACATATATATTTCATTATTATACATATAACACTGTTAATATAACAAAGTATAATACATAATTATATACATAGACACTCTCTGTCTAAATCTTTTCAGTATACCCTTATCAGTATTCCATCTATGGGGAAGAAAAGGGGAAGAATTTTATCTGAATCACCCGATGGACTTTTTAAAACCGTGCATCACCTTCTAAGATTCTAATGTGTAGCCTCCCCACTCAAGAGTCATTTCCAGAGACAGCTGCTGTTTCTAATGGTAGAGTTTCACTTCTTTTAACTGTGTTGGAGCTTACATACACACATACACACACACACACACACACACACACAGAAGCAGCATCGAGTTACTGGATGAAATACACACCTTTCAGTGTGCCAGATAAAACCCTCCACAAACAATCTGATTACTCTCCATCTCTTTAATTTCACCTTTTCCGATTAAACTTAAGTATCCTTTGCTTCAAGAAATTTCCTGACTCTCCCACCCCCATACAGACTAGGCTGAACTAAGAAACTCTCTTTCATCTACTCACAGCAACTACAGGGGGTTGAAGAGTTTCTCTTCCAAATTCACGTCCACAAAGAATCTGAGAATGTGACCTTATTCAGAAGTAAGGTCTTTGTAGATGTAATTAAAGATGTTGAGATGAAATCATACTGAAGTTAGGTGGGGAAAAAGCCACCCAGTTTGTGTTAGTTTGTTATGGCAGCCCTAGAAATGAATACAGCACTTTATATTTACCTTTAATATAGCACTTACTTACCTGATTGTATCAGTTATTTTATCTGTTTAGCCTAACCCTACACCCCTAACTGTATTTCAAGCTCTTTAAAGGCAGAAATCTATTTATTTATGTCACCAGTGTCTATAGGCTCTAAAAAAATGCCTGCTGTATTAATATATAAATATATCCAAAACTCATGTTAAAAAGACATCATTTTAAAAGACATTTTACAGGAAAAAATTTGGTCTTAAGTTACTAGGATTTTGAAGATGCAAAGATTTTTCAACTTAAAATCTTTTTCTTTCATTTAGTACATCACATTCTTAGTTCTCAGCACCCAACTTCTTCTTCCCTTACCAAGGAAATTTATTTGGCAGAAAATGTCTTGGGAAGGGTAATAGATTTAAAGGTGAAAGTTCAACAGTGGGATATAAGATACAAGAAAACAGATACCTGGAACTGACTCTTAGTCAATCATCATTATTAAGGAAAGGGTCTAGATGTATGAACCAGGAAAACAAATCTTTATAAGTCTATGAAGTCACAGTACCTATAGAAAGAAAAATTTGATTATATTTGTGATTTTTCTGTGTCAGGGTATAACACATGTAAAGTATAAATTACTACAATATTATATTCTACGGAGATACAATATTTTTATAAAGGGCCAGCATGCCACACCAGAAAAGACTATTTGAACACTCAAGATGTTCACTACTGCTGATCTGTAATGACAAATGTGACCCACACCATTAAGAAGGTGGTTTCTTTCCTTTTCTTTTTTTTTTTTTTTTTTTTTTTTTTGGGGTATGCGGGCCTCTCACTGTTGTGGCCTCTCCCATTGCGGAGCACAGGCTCCGGACGCGCAGGCTCAGTGGCCATGGCGCATGGGCCCAGCAGCTCCGCGGCATGTGGGATCTTCCCGGACCGGGACACGAACCAGTGTCCCCTGCATCGGCAGGCGGACTCTCAACCACTGCGCCACCAGGGAAGCCCGGTTTCTTTCCTTTTCTAATATTCTTTTTTTAAAAAGATTAGAATCTAGATAATATTAACAGCACTGTAAAAATGAACAGTTATGTTCTCCTGATCTCCCATCAATTGTCTTCCCTGTTCCAAGGACCACAGCATGCAACAAAAAGATTAAACAGCTCATTTTTCTTTCTTCTTGGTCTTCAAAGAATCAGTTGGTTTCCACTTCACGTTCAAGTTTATGCAAAGAAGATTTAACTGCCTGTCACTCACACTGGGAAATGTTTCATATATGTGTTGCTATTTAAAACAAGTTTCATATTTTTCACATTTCCATATTGAATTAAATATAAATGCACTGAAAAGAATAAATTCTTCAATTCAGGAAACTTGATGTCTAGCCAGGATTTAAGAAGATGAAGTTCCAATAAGCCAAGTTTTCTTTGTTTTTGTTTTTAATGATTATTCCCTTTATTGGCCAAAATAATCCCAAGTGATGCTGGGAAAATATATAGCAAATACATATCATATTATATTTGACTAAGGGCAAATACTTATTATATTATATTTATTCTTGAGAAATACACAGATATATCTTCTCTTATGAAACAACTAAGTAGATTTCAAAAGACTTGTTTCCTAATTTTCAGACATTTCCCCCACAAAATTGCCAAAATTCTTCTGCTATACCCTGGGTCATACCTCAGTGTGCCACTAGAGGGAGTTGTAAAGCAGAGTTGTAGACTATAGGAGGCTACCACACCCCATCTCCTGTAGTCACCCTTCCTAGCTACTCTCAGCAGACAAACCACTCTAGCAGACATTATTGCTGATTGCATAGATACAAAGACAACAGTTTATAACTGTTTCCACTAACAACTTCTAAAAGAATTGGCAGCTCATCTGGAATGGATGATAACTATAATAAGAAATGACAGATCAAAAACTGGTGCAGGGGAAAGACTATGTATCATTCAACCACTTACATGATTGAAGAGCCTAGCAGAAAAAAAGGGAGGAAAAGCACACAACAATTTAGATTCTTACAAGGTTGATGGACCTAAATCCAGTGATTCACCATTCTACCACAATCTGGAACCAGTAAAGAGAGAAGATGAGTGACACAGATTACATCAGAAGAAAAATATTATGTTGTTTTGCAAGTTTTACATATATATCCACACACATAGACACACATGTACACACACATGAAAATGTAATATGTGCATAAATGTAACAGGGAAAACCTTCTTTATTCTCACTTACTAATCTTAGACGTCTTTTTCAGTCCTGTGAACTTGCCTTTGAAAATTATCAGAGGAAAAATTGTTGGGATTTCCCCTTAAGAGTGAGATGGAAAGTGGAAGCTTGACATTTCCCTGCTTCCGCAGACAATTCTGATCTTCCTTACTGAGCAGGGTTGTATCAGGAGCAGAGTGTGTCATCTATCATTTACCATCTGAAAGACTGGATTCTCAGAGCCTCTGTTTCCTCCACTATGAAATGAGCATTAAAAGATTTACCTCACACAGTTGTATGAGGATTAAGTTATGATTACAGAAACAGTCAAATACAGAGAACGGCACATAGCAGAAATACCGGAAATAGTAGTTCTCTTGCATCATCCCTTCGGACACGCCATTAAGATGTTAATATCTTCAAAGGGTCAGAGTCTCAGACCGTTAATTGCAAAAAACAAGGGACTCAGAGGCAAGATATAAATTTCTGTTTACTGCTACTGCCATCTTTTAAAATGACTATTTATATGACTTGCATAAAAGCTCTTACAAGTAGAAACTATACTAATGGATGTGGAATATTTCAAGTATTCATTTGATCCATGTAATATCTTCAGCCACATACCCTGCACTTCACTCCAAACTCGGCCTACATTTCTTCTGCCCCCCTGTTTCTTTGTCTCATTTGGTATATGGCAGCCTAGGAGAAACAGGTATCTTCCCAGACACCTTTCCACTCCTCTCTGGGATAATGAGGCAAGGGGAAGTGGTAGAGTTATTAAAAAATTTAAAATTTCATATGGAGTAGTATTTGTTACAGAAATATAACCATAGCTACATGAAAACCTTTAATTCCTAAAGTATCTTATGTCTATAGAGTTTAACACATCAGAATATTCATATGGTTTTTTAATTTCCATAAAAGGCATTATTGGCAACTAGGAAGTAAAATAACATGCAAAGGCTCCTATTTCTCCACTTTCTCTTCTAATGGTTAGACACTTTCACAGCTGCTACCAACATCTTTAGTGTGAAATTTTCTGTGCTTGTGTGGGAGAGGAGATGATTGAGAGGAGGGGGTTTTAATGCCCATAATCCCAGGCAGCTGAATTCCCCAGATGCTTCGGCTGCCTGGAATCTCCTCTCACTGGTGGATGCATGGCAGAGCTGAGGATTTCCTCCATCCCTAATGTAGTCTTTGTTTTCCCAAGTTTTGTTCCCCAGCAGAGTTTACTTCAAGTGAATTCTTGGGAATACAAAGTCCTGAGCAATCCATTCTGTGTTTTTATTTCGGACACCACTTATATACAGCACCACTTATATGTATCATGGATTAAACACAGTAATTGTCTTTCTAAAAAAATGTGTTTCTTATCTTGTTATAATGCAATTCCTTTGCAATCTCTAAGAAGTCTTTGTTTAAAGGCATAAGAACCTATTCTTTAGTGAGAATATGTTTTAAGACTTCCCTGTGCCCTCTGCCTTTCCAAGAGAGTCCAGTGTGTTGAGTCCAAATGATTCTTCCACTTACCTTTTTGTGTTGCTTAAAATGAGCCCCGGATTAAAGTCAGGACATACGGATTCAAGTACAAAGTCTGCCTCATTTCAATAATCCTCTAGGAGAGATGATGGAGGTGGCTTGGCGATAGAGATAAACTGAAGAGAAGTCACTAGAATCTGGATATATTTCAGCATTAGAGTTGATACGAAATTGTTGACTGACTGGAAGTAGGTTATGAGATAAAGAAGAGAATCAGGAATTATCCTAATTTTTCCTTGCATGGAAATTTTGAGCCAGATATATAAGTCTGAAGTTCAGGAGAAAAGTCAGGACTTGGTGTTTCCAATGTATAGATGGCATTTAAAGACTTTGGAAAAGAGTCATAAGTCAGGAAATTTGTGATGAGAGGAAAGAAAGAAACTCTGTGGATTGAAGATACACCAATGTTTAAAGATTAGAGACAGGAGGAACCAGCAGAAACAGAGAAGGAGTGGACAAGGTAGAAGAGGAGGAGAACTGAGGAAAACTGGGGTCTAGGAGACCAGTTAACAGAAGTTTCAAGCAGCACGGAGCAATTGCTGCATGACTTGCTTCTGACAGGGGGAGCAAGTAGTCTGTTTTGTTGACTCTTCTATTCCCTGCTTAAAATAAAGTTTGTCCTAAATGAAAACAAAACAAAACAAAAACTACAAGCCTTGCCTTTGATTGTGAGACCTTAGAGTCATTTAAACTTGGTATTATTTCCCTCCTTTGAGGTAGAAATAGAATAATACACTTTCTTTACCATCCACTGAGTGTACAAAAAATGGCCTTGCAAAAGATAAAATTGCATTTCATAAAATCAAGAGCAAAGGAAAGGTTTTTAAAGATTTCCTGCAAAGTCAAAAAGAGTTCAGAGTTAACATTAAGCTCCCTGATTGCCTACTTTCACTGAGCTCCATGGCCGCCAGATGCTTCCCGCCCAGTCTCCCGTCACTGCCAGCCCAATTCTCCCCCGCCACACAGAGCAAATTCAGAGGCCAGTAGTGAGAAAAGTTGAATACTTCTCCAAAATCTTTTTTTTTTTTAAATTCAGTTGCTGAGGACCCATAATGCTTTTAAAGCAGAAGAAAGTCTTGACAAAAGAAAAGTATGGTAATGGTTCTAGGAGTTGTAGTCTTGATCTGTGCATTATGATTGACTCTGATTGAACTCATATCACAGAACCAAGTGTAAGTTTTCCTAATAACGATGCAGGATTCAATGAATTTTTTTAAATGAAGAAGATGGGTGAAATGAGTGAAGCAGATCAAAAGATATAACCTGAGGTATAAAATAAATAAGTCATGGGGATGTAACGTACAGTATGGTGACTGTCGTTAATACCGTATTGACTCTTTGAAAGTTGCTAATAGAGTACATCTTAAAAGTTATCATCACGAGAAAAAAAAATTGTAACTATGTGTGGTGATGGATGTTAACTAGACTTAGTGTGGTGATATTTTTTTTTTTTTTTTTTGTGGTACGCGGGCCTCTCACTGTTGTGGCCTCTCCCGTTGCGGAGCACAGGCTCCGGACGCACAGGTTCAGCAGCCATGGCTCACGGGCCCAGCCACTCCGCAGCATGTGGGATCTTCCCGGACTGGGGCACGAACCCGTATCCCCTGCATCGGCAGGCAGACTCTCAACCACTGCGTCACCAGGGAAGCCCAGTGGGGTGATAATTTCACAATATATACAAATATTGAATCATACTGTACACCTGAGGTTAATATAATTTTATATGTCAAATATGCCTCATTAAAGAGTATTTTAAAACAAAAAGTGAAATGCTTTTCATTCTATGCTCTTCATTATAAAACCACAGACTCCCAGATTTTTTTTTTTTAAATGGATCACAGAACCAACTCACCTAGCCTCCTGAAACGACCTGTCAGCATTTTTATAGCACACCTGGTTAGAGGTAGAACTGGTACCAGTAACCAAAGCCATTGACTCCAAGTTCAACATTTATTACTGATTTTTGCTTTCTGTTTTTGCTTCCCCCATCATTAGAACATTTTGACATTGGTTTTGAAGCATAATCTCTAGTTAAACTCTTATTCATTAAATTCTAATTTTAGTTTTCTCTTTAAATATACTTCTTAATCAGTTCTAAATCTATGTGAGACTATTAATTATAAGTTCTCTAAATCAACCGGGAGATCTGATAGATGAGACATTTCTAAAATATTAAAATTTAAATTTCAAGCTCCAAGAGGACAGGATGTAGTCTAGGTAGTTTGCCATGATATTTCTCACATTTTCTGGGCATTCGATAAATATTTGTGAAGTGAATAAAGTTTTTTAATACTTTCTTCTAGTTATCCTGTGGCTTACACTCATATTTCCTTTGACTCTCTACTTAAATTTCACATTTTTAGAGAGATCTTCTCAGGCTATCCTCCGTAAACTCTAAGTTCCCATTTAACTTTCTGTCCTCTGATTTCTTTTTCTTAGTGCTGATGTAATCTTATATATTTTACCAAATTTTCTTATTTATTGTCTGTCTCCCTATATGAAGCTCCACAGGATAGCTATTTGGGTCTCTCTCTCTCTCTTTTTTTTTTTTAAACAGATCAGTCCCTGGGAGGAGAACAATATCTGGTATCTGAAATTGCTCAGTAAATCTTCATTGCATGGCATGAATGAATGAATGGAATGACAAATACTTCCTTCTTGTCAAAGGAGACGTTTGAGATCCTTCAACTCCCTGAAAGGTAGAGTATATATGAGGGCACAGAAAGATGTTTTAAAGAAAAGTCAAAGAGAGAAAAACAGATGCTTCTTAGCATGAAGAACAAACTAGAATGCAAGTCAGCTTCTCTCCTTATAACATCAGAAACCTGTCTCTGAGCTGACTCCCTTTGGCTGAGAATAAGGTAGAACATAAAAGGGAAATGAATGGCTAGGGTTAGGCAAACTGGGAATGATTAAAGAGATGGAGAAGTATGAAAGAGTTCACTGTTTTTAAATTCTGTGCTTGTTAAAACTGTCTTCCATGACACTGAACCAAAGATATATTTTCTTATCCTCCACTTGTTAAAATAAAGATTACAATGCAATTGTTAACTAGATTAAGTGCATACATACACATTTACATATATGTATGTACATTTTTTCATTTATATCTGGAGTGGAAGTTTTAACGATTTCAAGAATCAGGAAAGAGAAGAAGAGAATGCTTCTTCTCACCATTACAGTGGATATAGTATCAAAGAATTTAAATCATAATTTCTCACTTATAGAAATAAACACTCAGAAGTGCATTTCACTTTGGAAAATCTTGTACTCTGTCCTAAGAGGTGTCTCAGGTTGACATTCATTGTGTTGATGACATCATCACAGCCTGGGCCTGGCTCTCCAACTTGCAAAAATACCACCATTTAGACAGAGGTGTCTCTAACATGGTCAGTGTTTCCAGGGCTGATATTTTAAACTAAATCTTTTTAGAAATAGCAAATGCTCTGAACCCCTAACACATGCTTTTTAATAAAGCACACATAATAACCCAGAACCCACTTAAGAAGCACTAATTAACATAAGGATAATAGCCGTATTTATGGAGTTCGTACTTTATTCTAGGCATTTTACAACCTCTGAAATTACAATTAATATGCCATGATACAGTCATAAGCAAGAATAGAAAAAAATCTATAACTTGCTCAGGATCTGACAGCATATGTAGAAGAACCATTTCTGCCCTTATTTGCTTCCAACCTAGGAGCTGAAGAGATAAACATATAAAAAATTAAACTATAATTATAGATTTTCATAGCAGTTCGTAACATTGAAGGTAGAAGGATTTTTTTTTCTTCTGCATGACAAGTCATTCAAAGGGACATTATTAACTCAGTGTCATTGCTTTGACATATAATTACAAATAAAGATGCTCTGGGAGAATGAGGATGCCATGCCCTTGTGTTTTGCACTAAATACTGTCAAGAGGGCAGCTGAGACAGTGCAATTGGTATGGCATTAGAAGGACATTTTAAGGCTCACCTCTGACACTTGGTTTCATAACTGATCAAATCATTTAATCACCCAGGCTCCCTTTGCTCATTTATAAATCAATGAGTATTACATTTTCCTAGAGCACATATTGTAAAGAATAAATAAAATAATCACTATGAGAGTCCCTTTTAAACTGTTAATCACTATATAAATATGAGGTTTTATTATGACATGAGGAGATAAAATGTTCATTTTAAATTTTAGTATAAGATATCTAGCACTTCTACATGAATGTACTTTCCTCTCACATCTTTATCTTGTTAGTATAGTAGAGACTGTTTTCAGTTGCTTTCCAAAAAACTGAAAGCCATAAAAATTTAACTACAGTAATACAAGCTATTTTCCCTTCTTCAAAATTTTTATACATTTTCATTATAGAAATCCTAGGAAATCAAGGTACATCACAAAGAATATGAAAATAAGGATCAACTAAAATCTTACTATAAAATCAGTTACTTTAAAAGGCTAGAAACTCAAATTCAGAATAGACATAGATGCAATTATAGAGATGTATAGATGTAGATATCTTTGTGGGGGAGTGTAATTATAGATATAAAAATTGGTGCTACTCTGAGGTATTCATTCTCAATCTCTTGACTTTTAGGAACAATTATTGTTACTGCTTGCTACTTACTTATTAAGCCAGATTTTCTTAGTGCCTGGCCTACCTTTATGTGTAGATTAACCGTCTCTTAATGCTGTTTGAGCTCTTTAATGGTACTGAAAATGACTACTTACTTAATGTCTCTGTGTCCTGTAAGGATTGATAAAATTTGGCCTGGAACAATTTAATTCCAAGTTTAACCAAATTAATATGATAAAATCCAGCTGTGAACAGATCTAAAGAACTGCCTCATATGACTATTCAGAGGCCAACTTTAACAAAGTCCATCCTCATCCTCCATATTCCACTTGGAAAGTTATTAAAATCGTAAATCTGAGTCCTAGAATTACAGCATTTTAAGATTATCTTAAGATCTTCATCCCTTTCCAGAGAAAGACCACAAAGATCAAAGAATTACAGTCACTTGTTCACAAGGCAATTGAGTAATGAAACAAGATTAACAGACCAATCCCTAGGCTATTCATCTTTCCACTAAAGTTTCCCTGATTTTCTGCTGTTACTAAGAATGTCTTTTCTACTCTTGTTCATTAACCAAATTCCCTAAGAGCATGTGACTTCTTGTCAAGTGGACGTGGTTTCCTCAGAAAGGATTATCTTTTGCTGTGCTCGAGATACATCTTCTGGGCGAAGTTCCTTAAATAGCTCTTTCCTCAAATCATACTAAGTTTGTTTTAGTGTTAAATTTGGTAACAGGGAGTTGAATGGAACATTTCCTGTTATCCTGGAATTGTGGCTAAGACTCAAAGCTTAGGATAAAGAAACATACATTCTAAAGCAAATACCCTACATTCTAAAGAAAGCCACAAACAATGGGGCCAGACATCTTCCAAGGTCTTTTTGAGAGGTAGCAGAACTGGCACTACTGCCATCAACCACCCACTTCCTATTAGTAAATAAGGAAAGAACAAGGGAGATGCATGGATTTGGGTGAGACACGGGAACTGACACCTCAGTCAGGTGCCACATACCAAGTACAATGTTTATGGCCATGCTTCCCTTTCCAAAGGCAAACAGAGTGAGTTCTGAGAGATGCACTTGAAAAGATTAGTAAGACTGCAAAGAGGAACCTATTACTTCTCCCCAGCTGGTTGCTCTAAGAGATGCAAACTTTGTATGTTCATCATGCTACTGTCATTGGCAGCAAAGAACAGGGGAGAACTGTTGGGGGCCCTTGTCATGTGTTCCTTGTAGTTTAGGTGTATATGTAAACCTAAGACTGGTCCTGACACATATCTGTAAGTTCCTGGAGACAGAAGGCCGGTTCAGCAGCTGATGCCAGCAGGCAAAGAAATCATAGTAAAATAAACCTGGGAATAAGATGGGGGCAACCCACAACTTCTGTTTGAGAGGGCACAGAAGAGGAACACAGTGTTCACTTGGTTCCGGGTAAATGATCATGGAAGTTAAAAGAGGGGGACAAAGCTGTATTCTCAGGAGGTAACAGCCCAAGTAAGATAATCTCTCCCAGAGAATAAAGAAGACATGACTGCTCCATGAAGGGCTCAAAGGTAAAGCTAAGCCTTACTCGAGAGAACCACGCACTGCATTTTAGGACCACACTGACACAGTCTAACAGGAGCAGGTAGAGACAGAACCAAGCAGAGCAAGACCAGAGCAGTGTGAGACCAAGAACAAGAACAGGAAACCAATTATGTAGAATAACCTCTCCAGTCCTTCCTTCTTATCCCAAACACCAGGAAACTAAATACAGGAAAAGGAGAAAAGAGAAACATTAGCGCCTGCGCTCTCCACTTTCCAAGTTTCTTAAAACACAATCAGCCAGTAATGGGGCTACTAGAACTTCTGAGATTAACTGGATGAAATTTTTTATTAAAGTAGCCAGAAAATTGGAAGGGAAAGAGTTTTAATATAATTGGAGGCAATGATTGAAAATATATGTTTCTTGTAAAGGTACAAAATGTTTATGTTTTGTTTTCATACCATTCCTTTCAGTACCTCATAAATATACGTTGGGTTTAATTGAATTTGTTTTTTAAAACGAATATTTAGATGAAATTTGGGGGGTTTCCACCTAAGAAGATAAAAATGAGAAATCTGTAAAGAAAACTAAGAGTAACTAAAAATCGTTAGATAAAATGAGTAGTTATGGTAGGTGTATCTATTAGATATAAAGTAGTAAATATGTAAAACTAACAGGATTAGCAGAGAGGTCTAGCATAAACACAATCAATAAATGATAGCCATCTTCACTATAAAGCTCAATAGCTTTACCTGCTGTGAATTTTAAGTAACTGTGTTTAGATCCAAGTATGATTTCTTCTTGGAGACTAGGAAACTGACAGACGGTATAAGCAGCTCTTCCTTTTCATTTATTTAAGTCGCCTACTCTCACTCTCAGATCCTTATATCCTTCTGGATGTCTCATAAGAAAAGATGCCAAAGTCAACACGTCATCAACGTTCCCCCACCCTCATCCCCACCTCCTTATTCTGCTCCTGTGGTTCCTGCCTCAGTAAATAGCAGTACCATCTACCCTGTAAATCAAGCCAGAAAACTGAATTCATCCTAAATCTTTTTGTTCCACAGTCCAGCCAGTCACCATGTCCGTCTGCTTTACCTCCTAAACATTTTTCACACCCATCACCTGCTCCTTCCCACTACTGTGGCTGCCTCAATGCAAATGGTCATTATCTCTTCTGACAAGTGTATCTCTATCTCAGCTTTGGCTCCCTGAAATCCATCCTCTCCCTATCACCCAGAGAGTACCATGGCACAACCCTGCTTAAGGACTTCACTGAGTCTCTATCACTCAAAGCTTAAAGGCCAGATTCCTGAGGAGAGCATCACCACGAGGGTACTTCTCCCAACTCACTTCCTATTCTCTCCATCTTGTGTCTTGCTCTCAGGAATTCAGCAGTTTTTTTTTTTTACATGCATAAAGCATGGTGGTACATGGCTCTTCGTCTCTGCTCAAGCTGTTTCCTTCTAACCCCTGACTATACTTAACATACCTTTCAGGATTAGCTAGCAGACCTCTCCTGATTTCCCACATTGTGCACTGCATGCCTTTATCTTAGTACAGTGAAATAATTTCTTATGCGTTTTCTCCTTAACCAGATTCTAAGAATCTTTATTGAAGGGCCAGTATTTGACACCACTCTAATCCAAGTACCTCACTCAGAAAGAGAAATAAATATCAATAATGAATAAATAACAAAAAGAGAAAGAAATAAAATGCTAAACTGAACTAAGTATTAGAAAGTAAAACTTAACAACAGGTAGCAT
Organism: Phocoena sinus; assembly: GCF_008692025.1. Lineage (NCBI taxonomy): Eukaryota > Metazoa > Chordata > Mammalia > Artiodactyla > Phocoenidae > Phocoena > Phocoena sinus. The sequence continues at coordinate 66,702,078 of NC_045771.1, read as the reverse complement.
ATTATCCAAGCCCTTTCAACATGCAGACACTGTGCTGAGTATTTCCTCTGTTTTAATTTAACCTTACATCCCTGTAAGGTGAGCGGTCCTGTGACCCTTATTTCACAGATGAGGAACATGGGGCCAATGGGCTTAAGTAATTGGTCTGAGGTCACACAGATACTGTGGCTAAAGACAGAATTCCTAACTCTGACTCTTGGACTTAAGTGCTCAACTAACATGCTTCTGGCTGACTTACAAAATAACTTTTTGTAAATGACTAAAAGACAGATTCATGAGATGAACTATCCTGCCCCAAGGCAAAGACTGTTTCAGGAGATGAATCAGTCATTACTGTATTTCAGTAATGCAAGGCCTTTTCACCACTAGAGAAGGGTGTACTTCACTCTAAACCATTTAATCACGCTCAGCTCCATCAGCAACCATGCTGTTAGCTTCCATTATCCCTTACTAAAATAGCATGCTTGAATGGTAAATTCCTAATTACAGAAGAAAGAAAGAGTGGAAAGGTAAATTGCTAGGATCAAACCCATGAGTTAATTTGACCCCTGCCTCCAGAGAATTCCAATTACAAATAGTAAGCAAACCCCCAAATGATATCCCTTCCTGGCTTCCGTGAACAGTTACATATAAAAGAGAAGAAGCAAACATAAACTGAAAAATTCCTAGGGAAGATGGGCAGGTATAATACACAATGAGTTTACAAATGGAGAACTTGAACAGCATCAGACAGGCCCTGAAAATGAATTCAGCCAACAGCACCTCTGAAAACATCACTTCATGTAAACAGATGCAGAATATTCCTCACAAACCATATTTCTATGGACTTTCAGCCTTCTCCGTGGCTATATTTTAAGAGTTTAAAAATGTGAACTGGAAGCGTAAACATCTAAAGCAGAGTTAAAACTGTGAACAGATTTTTGTCATCGTGTAGAATGGTTTCTTAGCAAAATCGGCCTTCACGGTAGCAAATCAATGCTTTCAGACACACTACTACTATTTCCTAAAATGAAATCACAACCCGGAAATAAAAATGAGAAACAATGATACTAGGGGCCATCAAAAATACTATAAAGGGTTTATCAATCTGGGGAATTATGTTAATGTGACAGGAGGCTTTTGGGTAGCCGACCAACTCATCCAGAGGCCGCAGAACAGAAAGGTTTGTAGAACAAATGAAAACGCTTGATTCACGAAAGCTTACTGAATCAATCTTAAACACACAGCCACAAGCAAGGAGCAAGAGAGAGGTTAGCAGACGTAGGGGAGGGTGCAAGCACTTCCTGAATCTTTCTCCATGCTCATTTGCCTCAAGTGACTCATGACTATTTAGTGTCTAAGCCCTTCTGTATTAGTGTTAGGAAAGCAGGAAGGAGGTACCAAAAACTGTGCAGCCTCAACAACAGAAATGTATTGTCTCACAGTTTTGGAGGCTAGAAGATCAAGGCAGAAGGGTTGTTTCCCTCCGAGGACAGTGAGGGAAAAACCGTGCCATGTTTCTATCCCAGCTTCTGGTGCTTTGCTGCCAATCTTTGGCACTCCTTGGCTTCTGCATCACCTGATCTCTGCCTTCACCTTCTCGTGGTGTTTACCCTATGTGCATTTCTGTAACTAAATTTTCCCTTTTTATAAGGACACCAGTCACATCAGATGAGGGGCCTACCCTACGCTGGTATGACCTCATCTTAATTAGTACAACTGCAACAATCCTATTTCCAAATAAGGCCTCATTCTAGGCACTGGGGGTTAGGACTCCAACATATTAATTTGAGGGGGTATGATGGTTCATTTTATGTGTCAACTTGACCAAGCCATGGGATGTCCAGCTATTTGGTTAAATATTATTTCCAAGTGTGTTTGTTAGGGAGGGTGTTTCCAGAAGAGATAAGCACTTGCCTTGGTGAACTGAGTGAAGCACATGGCCCTCCACAGTGGGAGTGGGCATCATCCAATCTGTTGAGGGCCCCAATAGAACAAAATGGTAGAAGAAAGTTGAATTCTCTCTCTCTGTCTCTCTCTCTGCCTTACTGATTGAACTGAAAGATCTTTTTTTTTTTTTTCCTTTCAGCCCTTGGGCGACACCATCAGCCTTCCTGATTCTCAGATCTTCAGACTCAGACTGGAACCCACACCACCAGCTTTCCTGGGTCTCCAGTTTGCGGACGGCAGCAGATCATGGGACTTCTCAGCCTCCAAAACTGTGAAAGCCAATTCCTTATAATATATCCCTCTCTCTTTCTCTTTCTCTTTCCCTCCCTCCCTCTCTACTGATACTCTTCTAATACTGTTTCTCCGCAGGACTCTGACAAATACTGAGAGCGAGTGGCACAACTCAACCCGTATCATCTTCCGTCCCTTCTTATCTTACACGTGTGCTATTCACTGTCAACAGATCTCACAAGCTACTTGCTTCTATAACGTACCGCACCCATCTCCCTTCTTTACTTCTCCTATTTCAGTAGATAAATTAAATTTTCTTAAACACTGTAGCAAACACACATCATAAGACCAAATGTTTTAATCTGTAAAATAACACAAATATATAGGAACCCACTGACCGACAGTTTTTAGTGATTCTGCCAGGTATCAGAAAATTCTGCCATTCGATTGCTATCACCCAGAAAGTCTCTTTATCCATTACTATTAAATGATCTGGCTCTTGTACCAAAGGCAACACTGCTCACCTCCACCCAGGGGCAGGAAGCTACATGGCAGCAGGTTTCATATCCATAATTACATAATTCTTGTGAAGCTCATAAGGAGATACAGTGTTTACTTGATAAATGAGACGAAGGAAGAGAGATGGAGAGGAGAGAGCAACTTTTCAAGAGAAGTTTTTGATCAGTTCTTTGCAATAGCCTGTTTCCTGTGGGTCTCCAGGCTTAGCAGTCGATTTCCCTTTCATTAAACATTTATTTTTATGCCAGAGGAACTGTGACACACCATAAAATCCGGGCAGTACCTAGGAAATAGTACTTCTCAGTAAAGATTAAACACTACACAGAATAATGAGACAGAAACTGTAACTCATAGCATTTTCAAATTATCCAATATTTGGAAATCCACAGCATAGGTGCAAAAATAACACATTATTGTTTTACGTCACAGAGGTTAAAGTTATATATAGAAAGAAATACCTAGATCATGGTTTGTCCTAGAAAAACCCTCCAAGAAATTTAAGATTCTCTTTGCACTTTCCTACCTGCATTTCCTTCCTCCGCCTGGGAAGTCTTATTATATACCCTGTCCTGTATTTGCTTACTCTGCATAGGACTCCCCCCAATTACAGGATTTATACCCAAATGAATAATTATTCAAGAACAAAAAACGATATTCTCGTTCTACCAACCCTCACAGCCATCACAGCACTACCCAATCTATATTTCTACATACGCCTCGCCTACTCCACAGCATTAACCCTATTTCCCTCTACAAACAACATAAAAATAAAATGACAATTTCACTCCACAAAACGAATAACCCTTCTACCAACAGCAATTGTATTATCCACAATACTCTTACCCCTCACACCAGCATTCTCCATTTTACTATAGGAGTTTAGTTTAAATCAGACCAAGAGCCTTTAAAGCCCTAAGCAAGTATAATGTACTTAACCCCTGCCTAATAAGGATTGCAAGACCGTATCTTACATCAATTGAATGCAAATCAAACACTTTAATTAAGCTAAATCCTCACTAGATTGGAGGGATACATCTCCCACGAACTTTTAGTTAACAGCTAAATACCCTAGTCAACTGGCTTCAATCTACTTCTCCCACCGCGAGAAAAAAAAGGCGGGAGAAGTCCTGGCAGGATTGAAGCTGCTTCCTTGAATTTGCAATTCAAAATGATGATTCACCACAGGACTTGGCAAAAAGAGGACTCGACCCCTGTCTTTAGATTTACAGTCTAATGCCTACTCGGCCATTTTACCTATGTTCATAAATCGCTGACTATTCTCAACCAACCACAAAGATATTGGTACCTTATACCTGTTATTTGGTGCCTGAGCAGAAATAGTAGGCACTGGCCTAAGCTTATTAATTCGCGCTGAACTGGGTCAACCTGGCACACTAATCGGAGATGACCGAGTTTACAACGTACTAGTAACAGCTCATGCCTTCGTGATAATTTTCTTCATAGTCGTACCTATCATCATTGGTGGGTTCGGAAATTGACTCGTCCCACTAATAACTGGAGCACCTGACATAGCCTTTCCTCGTCTAAATAATATAAGCTTCTGACTGCTTCCTCCTTCCTTTCTACTACTAATAGCATCCTCAATAGTTGAAGCCGGCACAGGCATGGGCTGAACTGTATATCCTCCTCTAGCTGGAAATCTAGCACATGCAGGAGCCTCAGTAGACCTTACCATTTTCTCCCTACATTTAGCCGGCGTGTCCTCAATCCTTGGAGCCATCAACTTTATTACGACCATTATTAATATAAAACCACCCACTATAACCCAATACCAAACACCCCTCTTCGTGTGATCAGCCCTAATTACAGCAGTATTACTCTTATTATGACTACCCGTCCTAGCAGCTGGAATTACCATACTATTGACCGACCGAAACCTAAACACAACCTTTTTCGATCCCACAGGAGGAGGCGACCGAATCCTGTACCAACACTTATTTTGATTTTTTGGTCACCCCGAAATATTTATTCTAATCCTACCTGGCTTCGGAATAATTTCACATATTGTAACCTACTACTCAGGGAAAAAAGAACCTTTCGGGTATATGGGAATAGTTTGAACTATAGTTTCTATTGGGTTCCTAGGCTTTATCGTATGGGCTCATCGTATATTCACAGTTGGAAGAGACGTAGGTACACGAGCATATCTTACATCAGCCACTATAATTTTTGCTATCCCTACAGGAGTAAAAGTCTTTAGTTGACTAGCAACACTTCACGGGGGAAATATTAAATGATCTCCCGCTCTAATATGAGCCCTAGGCTTTACCTTCCTTTTTACAGTAGGAGGCCTAACTGGCATCGTCCTAGCTAACTCATCCCTAGATATTGTTCTCCACGACACCTACTACGTAGTTGCCCACTTTCACTATGTACTTTCAATAGGAGCTGTCTTCGCCATCATAGGAGGTTTTGTTCACTGATTCCCACTATTTTCAGGCTATACACTCAACTCAACATGAACAAAAATTCACTTTATAATCATATTCATAGGTGTAAACATAATATTCTTCCCACAACACTTCCTAGGCCTATCCGGTATACCTCGACGGTACTCCGACTACCCAGACGCCTACACAACATGAAATACTATCTCATCAATAGGCTCTTTCATCCCACTATCAGCAGTTATACTAATAATTTTCATCATCTGAGAGGCATTCGCATCTAAACCAGAGGTATTAACAGTAGACCTCACCTCCACAAATCTTGAATGACTAAATGGACGTCCTCCACCATACCATACATTTGAAGAACCAGCATACGTCAACCCAAAATGATCAAGAAAGGAAGGAATCGAACCCCCTCTAATCGGTTTCAAGCCAATATCATAACCACTATGTCTTTCTTTATAAATGAGATATTAGTAAAGCCTTACGTAACTTTGTCAAAGTTAAATCACAAGTGAAAACCCTGTATATCTCCATGGCATATCCCTTCCAACTAGGCTTACAAGATGCAACATCACCTATTATAGAAGAACTCCTACACTTTCATGATCACACATTAATAATCGTCTTCCTAATTAGCTCTCTAGTCCTCTATATTATCACCCTAATACTTACAACCAAACTAACACACACCAGTACAATAGACGCTCAAGAGGCAGAAACTATTTGAACCATCCTCCCAGCCATCATCTTAATCCTAATCGCCCTGCCCTCCCTACGAATTCTCTACATAATAGATGAAATTAATAACCCCTCTCTTACAGTAAAAACAATAGGACACCAGTGATACTGAAGTTATGAATATACCGACTACGAAGACCTAAACTTCGACTCCTACATAATTCCAACCTCGGACCTAAAACCAGGAGAACTACGACTACTAGAAGTAGATAATCGAATGGTTCTACCCATACAAATAACAATCCGAATATTAGTCTCCTCTGAAGACGTACTACACTCATGAGCTGTTCCCTCCCTAGGCTTAAAAGCAGATGCAATCCCTGGACGCCTAAACCAAACAACCTTAATATCAACACGACCGGGTCTATTCTACGGACAATGTTCAGAAATCTGCGGCTCAAATCATAGCTTCATACCAGTCGTTCTCGAACTAGTACCCCTAGAGAACTTCGAAAAATGATCTGCATCCATATTATAATCTCATTAAGAAGCTAAACTAGCGTTAACCTTTTAAGTTAAAGATTGAGAGCCGTAAACTCCCCTTAATGACATGCCACAACTAGACACATCAACATGACTTCTTACTATCCTATCTATATTCCTTACCCTCTTCACACTATTTCAACTAAAAATTTCAAAACATTTCCACTCCCCCTCCCCCAAACTAACACACACCAAAATACAAGAACAACAAACTCCTTGAAACACCACATGAACGAAAATCTATTTACCCCTTTCACAGTCCCAATAATACTAGGTATTCCTATCACCACTCTAATCATTATATTCCCTACTATACTATTACCAACACCAAATTGACTAATTAACAATCACACAGTCTCCATCCAACAATGATTAACCAAACTTACATCAAAACAACTAAGAAATACACATAACCTCAAGGGACAAACCTGATCTCTAATACTCATCTCACTTCTCCTATTTATTGCTTCTACAAATCTTCTTGGAATATTATCCCATTCATTTACACCTACCACCCAACTCTCAATAAATTTAGGTATAGCTATTCCCCTATGAGCCGGTACCGTCATTACAGGCTTCCGTAATAAGACAAAAATATCCCTAGCTCACCTTCTACCACAAGGCACACCCACTTTCCTAATTCCCATATTAGTAATCATCGAAACTATCAGCCTACTTATCCAGCCAGTGGCACTAGCCGTACGACTAACTGCCAACATTACAGCAGGTCACCTGTTATCTTACTCTCCATAGGAGGACTCCCCCCACTTACGCTAATTAATAGCTACCTTATTAACAGCTAAGGGTTTAAGTTAGTTCTCCGCAGGTTTGCACATTAGACTCATCCATGGAGGCTGTGTTCCAACCCCAGAAATTCTGATTCAGCAAGTCTGGGACAGTGTTTAGCCAAATTTTAAAGAAACTTCTGCAGGTGATCTTGATGATCAGCCAGCCTGAGAACCTCTAATTAAACCCCTTACAAGCTAATACAATAATTTGCAGACATATCAAGAAAAAAGCTCCTGCCCCAAACCACACGACCCACACTGTTCTCCAGAGAACTGTTTTCCAGAATGGAGGTTTCCAAAATTTTCTGCTCAAAGCTCTATTATTAAAATATCTTTGAGCGTACACTGTCAATATGTGATTCCTCTCATTTATAAATTATTGGGTGTGCCAAAAAGTGCCTTTGGTTTTTTAAGTAAAAATAAAAGACACATTTTTCATTTTCACCAAGAACTTTATTGAACATTGTATTCACCCTTTTGTTTCACTACCTTCTGCCACTTTTCAGGCAACTTCATAATTCCACCTTCCCAAAACTTTTTATCTTTTTGAGCAAAGAACTGTTCTAGCTGCCTTTTACAGTCTTCCAGGGAATTGAAATTTTTTCCATTAAGAGAATTTTGTAAAGATCGAAATAAATGGAAATCCAAAGGTGCAATGTCTGGTGAATACAGCAGATGAATCACAACTTCCCAGCCAAGCTGTAACAGTTTTTGCCTGGTCATCAAAGAAACACGCAGTCTTGCATTATCCTTGTGGAAGATTATGCATTTTCTGTTGACTAATTCTGTATGATTTTCGTCACGTGTCACTTTCAGTTGGTCTAATTGGGAGCAGTACTTGTTGCAATGAACCGTTTGGTTTTCTGGAAGGGGCTGATAATAGAGGACTCCCTTCTAATCCTACCATATATGCAACATCACTTTCTTTGGATGAAGACCGGCCTTTCGTGTGGTTGGTGATGGTTCATCTCGCTTGCCCCACAATCTCTTTTGTTGCACATTATTGTACAGTATCTACTTTTCACTGCCCGTCACAATTTGTTTTAAAAACGGAACATTTTCATTATGTTTCGGTAGAGAATCACATGTGGAAATATGGTCAAGAAGGTTTCTTTCGCTTAACTTATGCGGAACCCGAACATCAAAGCAATGAACATAACCAAGCTGGTGCAAATGATTTCCAACGCTTGATTTGGATATTTTGAGAATGTCGGCTATCTCCCGCGTGGTATAACATTGATTGTTCTCAATTATTGTTTCGATTTGATCGCGATCAACTTCAGCTGGTCTACCCGACCATGGAGCACTGTCCAGTGAGAAATCTCCAGCACGAAACTTTGCAAACCACTTTTGACATAATCGATCAGTTACAGCACCTTCTCCATACACTGCACAAATCTTCTTTGCGTCTCAGTTGCATTTTCACCTTTCTTGAAATAATGAAGCATAATATACCGAAAATGTTGCTTTTTTCTTCCATCTTCAATATTAAAATGGCAACACAAAAATTCACCAATTTTGATGTTTTTTAAATGCACACTGATATGACAGCTGTCACATACAATCTAACAAAATTGTTTCAAACGAAGTTAAAGACAACTAAGTGCTACTAGAGCCATCTTACAGAAAAAAATCGAACAAACATTTTGGCCCACCCAATATATATTTGTGAAACTGTCTTAACATATTTTAGTATTACAAAACATACATAAAATTCAAAAGGATGAGATAAAATGAGTATACTTGTCAGTAAATGGATCATTTTGAGCACATAGAGAAGCGGATACACTCTACTTTGGGGTTCCCTCCATGAATGGTTATTGAAGAAGAACACAAGAATACCTTTTCTGCCACTTTCTGCAGCTTTTTAATGACACCACCTTATATTTAAACAGCACTGTACAGCGTATAGAGTGTGTTCACATCCAGAATCACATGTGATGCTCAAACACTCTACGCAAATAGGTTTAGTTAATACTAATAATCTGTCATAGATGAGGACGCTAAGGCCCAGCTGGGAGATTCTCAATGTCACACAGCTAAAAATGGTGGGGCTAAGACCAAAATCCCAGTCTTTGGTCTCAAAATTGAGTACTTCATAATCCAGGGCTCACCTGGGTAGGCCATAATGATTGTGTTTGCTTTCTCTTCTACTCCAAGGCAAAAGACAAGAAAAGGCTGCTTTTTAACTATGCTTGCTTTAGAGACTAATAGAGCTGCTTGCTGGAATTATACATATAATCAGATGCAGTAAGAATTGAATCAAATTTTACAGGCTAGTTGAAAACAAACAAATAAACCAAAAACCCTCCACGCACTATCTGTACTTCAGTGTCGTGCATGGGATGACTTTGCGCCCGGGGGAACATTTGGCCACATCTGGAGATATTTTTGGTTGCCAACACTGGTGCGTAAAGAAAAAGTTGCTATCGACAACTAATGTTTAGAGGCCACGGACCTAGCTAACCATCCTACCGTCTTACAAGGTCCAGGACAGCACTCACCACAAAAAAAAAAAAAAAAAAAAAAAGTTATCTGGCTCAAAATATCAGTAGTACTAGACCGTGAAATCGTGCTGCAGTAAATCTGAAAGTTTTAGTTACTAATCCCTGTAAGTGGCTGATGAAATCTATACAGTTTCCCAAAGCACAAGTGTATGCACCCCAAATACTGCACATTTCCAGGGTGTTTGTTGACTTGCTGAAGCGTATTTCTAGACCACAGTGTGAGAACCCTAGATCTACAGAGTGAGAAAAGCAATAGATCCAAGACTTCCATAAAATTGGCTTTGTTTTTTATAACTCCTCAGAGATATGAATCACTATCAGGCATGTTCTGAGACTCCTGTTATTAAGCCAGAAAGTCAGAAGTTCATAAACAGCCTAAGGATTTGAGTGTATGAGTGCTTTGTGGGATATTAAAGTCACTCATTACCTAATCAAGTAATATGCGAACATTTTAACTGAGGAGGTTCACATAATCTCACTCCACAAGACATGTTTAATTAAAAAGTAAAAGACCACTAATCTCAAGGTGGACTTGGTGGGTTATTTTATTTCTTCTAGTCCTTTTGAGAGAGATTAGAGGATTTCCTTCACTAACTATATCAGGTAGTGATTAAGAGGGCCCCTGGTGGATTATAATATTTTGTCTCATAAGGATACGAATGATTATTCCATTAAAGACTTGTCACCTGACTTGCTGAATTTAGGAGTCAGGGGGGAACTTATACAGTAGGCAGTTTGTCTTCAGTTACCTTTACTGTCTTTCTCTACCCTTTCTTCTCTTTTGGGTCAAAATTCTATCTGCCCAGCTCCTTCATTCCTCCCCTATCAAAATCTGTCAGTTCTATACACAGAACATGAATTCAAGAGATGTGTACTTTTCCCAGCACATATTGTTGAGTTTAAAAAGAGTCATGGAATGCAAGTTGTTCTTATTTTCCTACTATTGAGTACTGTAAGCCTAAATACAGGGTTAAGAAATATCTAGAAACTGGAGGTACCCAATCTAACAGCATGAAGTATTAGTCCTGCTGAAGACATATACTGATGTAAAAACCAAAAAAAAAAAGTAGCTTTCAATGTAGCCTAAACCTTACAATATCATATATATATATAGTGGTCACGTTTTATCTTAGCTAAAACAAGTCAAACAAACACATTTCTTTATCTATTAGTACATTAAATGACTTATGTTTAAAATTTACACTTTAAAAAACTGTTGTCCTGGCTTCCCCGGTGGCACAGTGGTTGAGAGTCCGCCTGCCGATGCAGGGGACACGGGTTCGTGCCCCGGTCCGGAAAGATCCCACATGCCGCGGAGCGGCTGGGCCCGTGAGCCATGGCCACTGAGCCTGCGCATCCAGAGCCTGTGCTCCGCAACGGGAGAGGCCAGGGCAGTGAGAGGCCCACGTACCGCAAAAAAAAAAAAAAAAAAAAAAAAAATTGTCCTCATTATCAGTAACTGAAATCTAATTTGATACCTCCCATTTTAATTGGGGTTAACAGGATGGTGGGGTTTTTTGCATATTTATTTAAATTCAACAAATATTTTTGAAGGTTTATTATCTGTAGAATCTTAAAATCTCCCAAATTCTAATTAGGTACAGATATATCAATCATTCAAAAATAAAGCATTAAAAAGGAGAATTTGATTCAAAATATAAGCAGAAGTATTAAAATACTGCTTAAATAAAAATATCCTTATTCAAGTCTCTCCTATGACAGAGAGATGGAGAAAGACATATTTAGCGAGCAAGCAGTCCAGGAAGAAAGCCAAGAAGCTCAGGGGTCTCCTCTTCTAAAAAAAACAAATACCCCCGAAATGCTTGGGGTCCATAAAGTTTTTATGAGATTTCAAAACCAGTCTCCTTGCATTTGTGTTGGGCAACACTATAATGAATACAACATAATTCCTTCCCTTTCAAGATACCTATTCCAATCACTATTACTTACACACACACACACACACACACACACACACACACACGGTTTTAGGAAATATATTTTATAATGATACAGTCTTCAAGCCTAATCAGTGTAACCCAGTCTTCAGGTGGTTTCTCATTTCTATAATTCTTTCTTTGCCTTACCAGATGTGAAGGTCCACCCCAAATGATGACCTAACAAAATTTGAAAATGTCACCTGCCAAAAGAAAAGATTATTCCATTTTCCAATCCCAGACTTTTCACTAACATTATTATATATTCCTCTGTAAGTTTCCTCCTATTTATGCAAATTACTGTTGATGCCAAGTACCTCCTTCATATAACCCTCACTCTCTTTTTCCTATGGTGGACAACTTTCCAAGGAATATTTATACAGAGCAGGGCAACCTGCCCCTGGACAACAAAAAACTTTTCATAACATCCCGTTGTGAATCTGACTGGAGACTTGGCCCTTGGCTCTCCACCCTCCCTTATCCATGTCCCTCCAGTATTAGTCAAATATGTCAACTCCATGGTGGGCCAGTTACTGTCATCCCCTCACTCTGTGTCATGTCACTGTTGATCACTTCTTTCTCCACTTTAACTACATCTTCCTCCTCTATGCACCATAGTTCTTATTTATACTCTGGGCTGAACGAGGTGGAGAAGGAAGTGTTAAAGGTTTAGGTAAAGCTGGAGTTACTGTTGTTACCTAATATTCAACAAAGATATTAAGTGTAAAACCATAGTTGAAACTTGACAACCATGCCCATGGCTTGTTACATAATTTGTGGCTCTAAGTGCAAAATGAAAATACAGGGTTTCTTGCTCAAAGAGCAAGAAAAAATGCCAAAGGCACTGAAATATAAACTGCTTTCCCCTTTTCTGCAGTTTCTCTCAAACTGTCATGGTGTTTCCTATTTGTTCACTGGGAGAACCTTCACAGGCACACTGGCAGCTCTGCACTGCAACTGTGTGCTCCAGGCCCATCAGCTGCAGGGTTCTCTTTTTAACCAGGCATCCAGCTAACATGCTGTGCCCTGGCTGGGGCAGGAAAGTCAACCTCCTTTTCCCAGTAGCTCACCGCTCAAACCACAGGAGACAAATGACTCCCAAAGAAGAGCAAGCTCCAAGCCAGGATGCACTCAGTAACTGAATGGGTAGACGAGAGGCTAGCACCGTGCTCCCAACCTCAGAAGTCACTGGCCCCAACCATGTCCACGCCCACTTCCTCATAAGTGTTCAATGCCAAGTCTACCAAATATAGGACTCAGGATAGTATTGGAACTTATTCATCCACACAGGGCTAGTAAATGACTAAAACACTCAATGAGCTGAAAAAGAACGGCCTTCAGGTTGCAAAAGTCCCTACTTGAGCTTAGTTTCACCATGGTTTTTCTTGTCAGTCTAGCTGACCTAAACACCATTGAGATCCATTGTGTCTGCTATTTGGAACATCCTCCAGAAAAATGGAAAGAAAAAAAAAGGGTGGGGAGCAGGAAACCACAGTTCACTACAAAAGTACCAGGATCACACTGAAATATTTTGTTACCATAAAACACCTTTGGGTAATTCACCAACTCTTGGATTTACTGTTGTATTGACATAAACATTTTAACTAAAAGGTGAAAATATTTTTCCAGTATGCATTTTTTTGGAATGCTGAGCAAAATAATCCACAGGCTCACTTGCTCTGCTGCTTTACGATGTCCCAGAATTAGGCATGCTTCACCTGCTGAGTTAGACTGTAAATTATTTGTTTTGTCATAGAAATTTCTAGACCACAGGAGAGAAAGAGAAAGAGAAAGCGTGTGTGTCTGTCTGTGTGAGAGAGAAAGGGAGAGACAGAGAGACACAGAGAGATAAAGGGTCTCACCAGACTATTTCTTATACAATCCAACGTCCAAATTACATTTAGCTATTATGCCCTCTGCCGTAACTCAATCATCCAAATAACCTAGTCCCCAGAGCTACAGGGGTGCCTTCTCCAGGCTTGAGGCAGACAATAACAGAGTGTTTTCCAGGTTCATCACTGAGAACGCCATGCAGGACTAACTCAGACTCCCTACGCATCAAACAAATGGGTGTCCCTTTCATAATGAACTTCATGCCTTGACTTACATTAAGCTAATACAAGAAGCAAAGCTCCTAGACCTCGCTCTCATGAAGAAAGAGCTCTCTTTTACCTTATTAGGGAAACAAAAAGAAAGTTATTCCCCAAATAGATAATAGAGACAAGCATATAAATAATGTTTCAAGTGGAGGATGTGCATATGGTCCTAATTTAATTCCTCTCAGTGTACACATGGAGCTATCCTGCAGGCAAGAGCACATTGATGGAAGTTGGCATCTTTAAAGAATGATGGCCTTGGTTCTTTTACTGGCCTCTTGATCGTTTACAAAAATATATTTCATTAGAGATGTAAAAATGTTTTGATCCCCTGTTGGAATTTTCTTAAGGACCATCCAAAGTATCCTCTATGGAAACAAAACAGCAATTTGACACACTATAAAAAGTTTATAAATGATTACACATAATGGATTCCAGTAGTGAGTATTTCCAGATTCTTTTAACTCTAAAGTAATTATTTAATTAGCTTGTCTGTGCTACAAAGTTCTAAAGAGACAACTATATTTTGTGTTACAGAGCTCTAAGGAGATGGTTAATACTTGTGGATCAGTAAGCAGATAAAGGATTTCAAAACCACATTTGATAAAAAATATTTTTTTCTCTTTCTCCCAGGTTGTGAGACACAATTATTTATGTATTATCCAGTCAGTAGGCAAATATGATTAGCATAAGTTTTTTCCTAAATATTAAGAAAAATGTTTGCTCTGGCTTCTATGTATTGAGGAAATAAAATGAAACTTTTTTCATCACTATTACACTTCCCAAAGGATTCAATATTTAACAAAAAATACCAACTTTGCAGTAATAATGCTGCTTTTAGTGACTGTATATATATACAAATTCAAGTAGTACAGATTACACTAATATATTTAAATCTGATTTTGTTAATAAATTTAATTTTTTTAACTGAAAGCAAGTTGTCTGAATAAATTATTTCACAATAATAGGCTTGCTATGTATCTGAGATTTTGTCAAAGTTCAGGGATAACATTTTTTAAATCTCATCTATTAAAAAAACATAGATTTTGTATATAATAAAAATTACAATTTAGCCTACAAATTAATTTCCCAGAACGCTTATCAGACATATATTTATTGCAAGTATCTTAAAGATGTGGCAGAAAATACAGCATGTCTGTGATGGTAACACATTTTTTTAGGGAAAACCTCTCAACTTACACACTTTGGCAAACACAAAGTCAGTGGCTTAATTTTCTTCACATCTATATCCTCGCTTCCACCTCCCCTAGCTCTCTCTCTCCTTTCCAAAATAAAGGCAATATTTTATACACATGTAACTCTTCCTATTATAACTAACATTCAATATAAATACACTTCTTTTAAATAAAATAATACACGACACATGGGCATGTACAACTTGTTTAACTCATGATAGCTGCTTCCTTCTCGGACCCCATTCTAGCTGTTGACTTCCTACAAACATCCTTTCAAACTGCTGTTGAAATTATTCCATCTCTGGCCCATAAGAATTCCCAATCAATAATTCAGTTTAACAATATATCAGGAAGAGATATATTTTAGTTTAGAAATTAGTATTCTTACATTTCTGTAAAATTATAAACCCTACAAGTATTCTCTGCAGGCAAAATCAAATCTTATCAATCAAAATCCAATCAGATTTGGAAAATGAGAATGGGTTATTAATGAATGATAGCTGCTGTATTTATTGAGCCTTTGTGACTTTCAGAGCACTCTTTCAGTAAACATGAAGGAATGACAAAAGAGGTATCTTCTTTTTTCTTAAAGGAGTTAAATTTGAATTCTGAGAGATACTGTGTAAAGAAAGATGTTGTATAAATAATACTAGTAGAAAGGAGAGAGTCAGGAATAAGAGATAACTAATTTTCATGATTAGCAAGTGGATTATAACATGAAATAATATGAAGCAGTAAGTGGGAGAAAATTATGATTTTAGAACCAACATACTAAAGTAGGCAGCAAAGGGACAAACAAATGAGGTTGAATTGGAGGTGACTGAAGAAGAAAACTTGAAAAGAAGATGAGATCTTATAACTAGGGGTGCCGTTTTAGGCATACTGTAAGTATGGGAAGATGGCTGAAAACACGCAAGTCACTTCTCCCCAGAGATTCATAATAGAGGCACAAATTAGAGTCCAAAAGTTAAAAGGGAACCTCCAAGCTCAATAGCAGGAAGAATGTAGAGAAGCCCGGAGAGCTAAAGAAAAAGAAATAGGGCAAAAATGAGACAGCATTGGGAAGGGTTTGGTCAATAAATCGAAACCAATTAGAACAGAACTGATAGATAACTAAGAAGAGGTAAGCAACAGGTTTAAAGCTAAGCCTGCATCTTGCATTTGATTCAAACTCCTATTCTAGGAACTAAAATCTGGCTCAAGTGAGCTAAACATGTGAAAGAAAGTGACAAAACAAAGAGTCACTGATCAAACATGGAACCCTACTGTCTGTGAATTTCCTAGTAACGAATAATAGTCCGTTGATGTTTACTTTTTGGAGATATGTTAAGCATCTATTTCAAATGGAATACAACAGAAAATTATAGATAATGTTTGGCAGTTTTTAAATTTGATAATATTTACAAACCTGCGTTTACATAGAAAAAAAGGTTTTTGATTTTGGAAGTTCGTTGTATTTCTTATTATGATAACTCTCAAATTATCATTTTTTTGGCCACTTCTTACGTTAACCACAGGCAATAGGTTGAGGAAGATATAGATCATTCCAGGCCAAGGAAATAACCTGCTTTTTTACTGATATATAGATTTTTAGTTTTCAGATATAATTAACCATTCACTAGATTGATGCTTTACTGCTCCTCTACAAATTGCTCCAGGAGAAAGAACCTAACCTGCTATTTCAAGCACACTGATTCCTTTAAATTAATTTCCTTTTTAGATCCCTCATTTGTTCATGCTTCTCCCAGCTCTTGGCATTTATACCTAAAATTATATTCTGCATGCTGCTTGTAATTATCTATCCCCTGTCAGAATCTGCATGATTTCCCACACTTCAGACTTACATGAATATATTTGAGATTATAACTACAGTCTTGTACTTTTGTTCAGTAATTTTAAAATGTCTAAAAGCAATGAATCTTTTGCCAACAGAGATTCTGGAATATAGTCTATGTAAATGGCTCTTTATCTTTTGGGGGTTTGGATCTGTTTTAAAATTGGATAAATGTCTGTTTTCTCTAGTAAAACGCATGCAGGCACACAAACACACATTTTCATATACATTTAAATTATTTCCTTAAATAAAACAAATTTATTTACTTCCTTATTTATTTAGGCTATTACAAAACTACTACACTAGATGTTTTCCAGGTTAGAAAAAGCAAACTTTTTCCTCCATACCTCACGCTGTAAGAAGTTTCATAATAATACAAAGTGTATTCTTAGACAAAGCCGGTGTCCATGGGTAGCATTTCTTCATTCTGTCTTATTTCTATATTTTAATACCAAACTATGGAAAGTTTAGAACATCCTATGCTTCTTCTTTCCTCTGTGCCGTTTCCTAATACCTAGTACATCTTTGTCCCTCTGTATCCCTTATCTCAAGAAAATAGCTTCCACATCACTTCTCCTCCAATATCACCAAAAATCTTCATGATTCTACATCTAATAGATGGTTTTGGAACTTGATTTTGCAGTAGCCCTCAATGTTGTTGCCAATCACCTCATATGTGATCTACTCTCCCTTCTTGGGTTTCATAGTCCCTCGCTTTGTTTTTGTTCCACCCCATAAGCTGCTTCTCTGCTTTCACACAACTTAAGTTGTTCATTTCAAGTAATACACATAATATTTCCCAGGGTTGCTCATAGATCTGTTTATCTTATTACCCTGCATTCTCTTCCTAGGCAACCCATGCTCACCATAGCTTCACAATAATGACTCCCATCTTATTTTATAGCCAATGCTGATCTTTTCTGAGCTATATGCACATATATCTAAATTCCTCCTGAGTATTTTTTGTATGTCTAAATTAGTTATCAAGTTCAACCGAATGGATGATCGTTTGGTCCTATATCTAAACTTGGTTCAGTCGCTTCAAATCAGTGAATTGTACTCAACAAAGTAGAAGCCTAGGGGTTATTCTTGGGACCCTGCTGTCATAGCTTGGTTTCCACAAAATGCAGAGCCTAAAGCAAAGAAATGTGTGCTACTGCTTTCTTAGGGAGGGAAGTCGCATGGAGCTACACTGAAAGACAAGGGATGTGAGACAGAAGGGATTAAGAACCAACATGAAGATGCACACTAAGTGCCACTAATTGTTCCATCTCCCAGACAACTCTCTCTAGTAGACATAAACTGCATTTCAAGACCATATACTCAGAAGGGAAAAGGGGCAAGAACTGATCCACTAAATCCACTTTTCCAAGGGTCAACGAAACCAAACGTTAACCTGGCTGAGATTAAGTTTGCAAGGATGGGAAACACAAATTCTGCTTTTGGGTCACTGGAAGGATGGTAAGAAAAGCCAACCCTAATTCCACCCCATGGTTCCCACACCTGAATATTTTAGGTGTTGTAGACAGTACTGTACATCATCTGTTGGTTTATTACATAATCCCACTGAACAGGCCAGTCTGGTGGAGTAAGACAGTGAACCCTGGGGACATAGACATCACATTTCCATTCTCATAAAATATGTCCCTAGCTCTCACACACTATTGAGTGGGCTAAAAATATCAATAGGCCAGTCTTTCTGTAAGTCTTTAGATGTAACAGAGACTGAATTTACAAATGAACATTACAGGACCCTACAGTAAAACAGAACTCCGGCTCACAATCCGAAGCAGCCAGTCTAGTTTAGCTAAACCACGACCTCTGTAATAACTAGCTCAGAGTGGTTAGGACTTTATCAAGAACTGCCAGCTGCCCTAACTTTTGCCTGTCACCTCAGGATGAACTAGAGAGAACCAAGTATGCTGCCCTAACTAATCACAAAGAATGCCCACTTCTAGTTAACCCTTTTCCAACTTTCCCATGTCAAAAATCTGCAATCAAGGTATACCTTAAGCCTTTTCTTTTTACACTGTAAATCTTCTACCCAACCTTCTCTGACTTTGGGTGTTGAGCAAATGCAAGGGAACTTGGCTGAGTCCCTTGCTATAGCAATCTCTGAATAAATGACCTTTGCTAAGCATTAATCAGAAGCAAAATTCAATTTGCTTGTATACATGTCTCCTTATTCGACCATGACTGCTTCAAGGGTAAAATTCTCATTTGACTTTATTTGAAATCCTTAGTTATGTGTTTGGTAAACAATTCACATGTAATCAATATTTGTTTAGCTATATGAAGGAAAACACAAAACGAACAAAAAGAATAGTTAAATGTAACAGCTACAACAGGAGAGACAGCAAGAAACAGAAGTCGGGGAAGTAAGATAGCTGTATGATTATGAAAATGTGTAAGTATTAAAACAATAAAATTCTCTAAATTAAACTCAAATTTATAATGGTGGATTAAACACAACTTCAAGGTAGAGAACAGGAAGATAAAAGGGGGCAATTCCCTGGCAGTCCAGTGGTTAGAACTCCCTGCTTTCACTGCTAAGGTCCCGGGTTGGATCCCTGGTCAGGGAACTAAGATCCTACAAGCCACACAGCATGACCAAAAAAGAAAACAAAACAATAAAAGGAAGATAAAAGGGAATTTCGAGAAAATTAATGACCAAAGGAAGCAGAATTCATTAACCATGGTGTATTGTTATGACTCAGCTCACCGTAGAGAGAGTGTGATTTTCTCGAAAGAATACAGACTTTAGCATCAAGTAAAACTGGTTTGAACCCTGACTCTGATACCAACATTTATTAAACCACTTTCACCTCCAGTAAGTTAAGGAAATACGTGGCTGGTTATTAAACATGGTTCTATAAATGGATTAGTCACACTCCAGTTAATATACAGAGAATATAACCTGACACATTTCTTACTATCTTTTAAAAATTCTGATACCAAAAATAATTCTCAGCTCCTCAATATTCTTGTCTAAAAAGTAGACTTTTACCTCTTGATGTTATTATGAGGATGAATATTTTATAATGAAATGAAGACACCTGCAACGTACTTTACCTGGCAGGCACTTAATGTTACTTCCTACCTCCCCAAAGACACCAAATGGAGAGAGATTTTAGTACACCTATTCACGACTGTTTTTTGTTTGTTTACTTTTGCGGTACGCAGGCCTCTCACCATTGTGGTCTCTCCCATTGCGGAGCACAGGCTCCGGACCTGCAGGCTCAGCGGCCATGGCTCACGGGCCCAGCTGCTCTGCGGCATGTGGGATCTTCCCAGACCAGGGCACGAACCCGTGTCCCCTGCATCGGCAGGCGGACTCTCAACCACTGTGCCACCAGGGAAGCCCTCATGACTGTTTTTGATGTAAGTTCTATGAACTCCAAGTGGCTCTCAGTTAAAACTATTGTAAACTCTTTATCACCAAAATAAGTTATCCTTTCTTGCCACAAACCTTTTTAAAAATAACATAGATAAGGGAGTAATTTTAACTTGAGAAATTGGCCTAGGTTTCACAAGTCGTTTTAACTGGATATGGAAAAATCAGAGTGATGTTAATAGATAGAACTTTTAGGAGAGAACATTTTTGGCAGAGGAGATAGAATTGCTAAGAAACGGAGATGTGAAAGAGCAGTCTAAAAACACAATCTAAAAATGACTCAATTTATAGGATATGTCTACTGTCTAAGATGAAAGCAGGTATGAATGGCTTGGGGAGAAATCATTTAAGTAGGGATCAGATGATGAAGGGAAGTGAAGCTTCCGGGAGTTTTTCTAAAGGCAAAAAAGAGACTCCATGGGTTTCTAACCAAATGGGCACATGTTTTTATATGCATTTAAAAGATAATCCATGAAATCCTAAATTCAACATTTTAAAGGGAAAAGAAGTGGGAATTTGGTGATAACAAATAGAATATAAAGAAACAATTTCAGTCTTAACTATAATGTAAAAAAATTTTTAATGGAGAAGCTTAAAAAATAATGTGTATAAACCCACGCTCAAGACTGGAACTACAGCTTTAATATAAGTGAGCTAATTTAATAAAACCATATATTGGTTTGGTTTTTTCATTTAGGTCTCAAAGAATCTCTTGAAATGTTTTTCAACCAGAAATACACGGATATAAATAATGAGATCCAATGATTAATCTCAATAATCTCATGGATCCAAGTAACTTTCACAGGTTATTACCTTGGTCCCCAGGGTGGGGAGTAAGCACTTATTGGATATTCAGGATGACAGAAACTTTTTCCAGCACAATGTCTATGGGACTTCATTCTACCCCATTAATTTTCTTTCAAAGACTCTTGTTTATTGTATTTCATATATTGATATGAAAATGACTTAATATATCAGCTTCAGTTTCTCCACATTTATGAATGGCCATTGTTCTTAAGGTATTCACAGACTTTTCCTCCTAACTGGCTGTGTTTCCCCTTGCTTCTCTGCTGTACTAGATGAATTGGTGCAGATACTGGAGGGCATCAGGCTTTGTTTAGTACTGTGCTCTCCTGTTTTGGCTGTTGACACAAGCTACAACCAGAGTGTCATCTCAACTAAATTCCATGCAAGGCCTGTTGCTATGCTGGGCTTTGTTCTGTTGGTTTATTTAATAAGGTTAAAATCTTAAGGAAAATAAACAGTGTCTTCTGAACCATCTGTTCTGCTTTGATTTTGTCCCAATCCCAACTTTATGTTCTACCTCTTCAAAATAGACTCACAAGTTTCTAAACATATTTAAGGAAATATCCTAGGTACCCAGAGAAGAGTGTCACAGGTGTATAACTGTATGATGAATCAGACATCAAAGGAAACTAAATTGGACAACTTTTAGAGCTTTGATTTAGGGCTCAGTTTATGATATTGACAAGATGAGAATTTAATGCAGATATGTATACCCTTAACTATAGCTTTTATGTTTTCCTTCTTCCCAGGCTATTATTTCATGCCAATATTGTGATTATTGTAAAGAATAACATAACCATTGTGACAGAATGAATTATTATTAAAATAAACTATCAATCCCAGGATGGGAAAGGCTATTCATTGAAGGGATTGTGTGAAAAAATAGTACCAGCTGGACCATTGTGTTGATCTGCATGAATTCAAAACGTTTTAACCCTGAAATGACCAATGTCCCTGTTTTTCTTTTTCTTTTTAATGCCTCAAAGCTGTTTGCCCTTACAGCTTTTCATGTCTAAGATATCAGAAAGAACCCCAGAGGCACTGGCACCATGAATACACACAACTGTGATTATCAAAATGCATTTAAAGAACTCAGTGGTATTTCTGTGGCTCTCTGGAGTCACATACAAATACAAGCTGTCATATCCAAAATACTGATTTAATGGATAAAATATAATGTGTGGAATTAAGAATCAAATTCTGTTCCTGAGTTTCCTAGGAACACAGTGGGTGTCTGGAGAGGGATTTTTAAAATTATATAGTGACACAATTTTCCCAATCACTCTAACAGGAATACAGATAATTACATTCACATGACTATAAATGTAAACTATGCTAAGTCCTACAGTCAACTGGCTATAAGTAAATATATTTAGGGCAAAGTATTCCAAAGCACTAAAAATAAAATATTATACGTTGCCATGCTAATGAGAAGAATGATCTGTTTAAGAAAACATCCTTCTTGTTGGTTAGAACTAGGTTTCAATTATCTTTTCCTTTCTTTCCCTTCTATAATCAGTAGGGACAGTCTTATCTAGGAGGTAATGCAATGAAATCTAATTCCATCAGAACACCCACCTCCTAGAGAAACGGAAATAAAAACAAAAACAAACACATGGGACCTAATGAAACTTAAAAGCTTTTTGCACAGCAAAGGAAAACATAAACAAGATGAAAAGATAACTCTCAGAATGGGAGAAAGTATTTGCAAATGAAGCAACTGACAAGGATTAATCTCCAAAATATACAAGCAGCTCATACAGCTCAGTATCAAAAAACAAACAACCCAATCCAAAAATGGGCAGAAGACCTAAACAGACATTTCTCCAAAGGAGATATACAGATTGGCAACAAACACATGAAAGTACGCTCAACATCACTAATCATTAGAGAAATGCAAGTCAAAACTACAATGAGGTATCACCTCACATTGGTCAGAATGGCCTACATCAAAAAATCTACAAACAATAAATGCTGGAGAGGATGTGGAGAAAAGGGAACCCTCTTACACTGTTGGTGGGAACGTAAATTGATACAGTCACTATGGAGAACAGTATGGAGGTTCCTTAGAAAACTAAACATAGAACTACCATATGACCCAGCAATCCCATTACTGGGCATATACCCTGAGAAAACCATAATTCAGAAAGAGTCATATACCACAATGTTCATTGCAGCTCTATTTACAACATCCAGGACATGGAAGCAACCTAAGTGTCCATCGACAGATGATATATACAATATATACCATTGTATATATGTGCATATATATGAATGCACATATTTACAATGGAATATTAGCCATAAAGAGAAAGAAAATTGAGTTATTTGTAGTGAGGTGGATGGACCCAGAGACTGTCATACAGAGTGAAGTCAGAAAGAGAAAAACAAATACCGTATGCTAACACATATACATAGAACTTAAAAAAAAAAAGTTTCTGAAGAAACTAGGGGCAGGACAGGAATAAAGGCACAGATGTGGAGAATGGACTTGAGGACACAGGGAGGGGGAAGGGTAAGCTGGGACAAAGTGAGAGAGTGGTATGGACATATATACACTACCAAATGTAAAACAGATAGCTAGTGGGAAGCAGCCACATAGCATAGGGAGATCAGCCCTGTGCCTTGTGTCCACCTAGAGGGGTGGGATAGGGAGAGTGGGAGGGAGAAACAAGAGGGGAGGGATATGGGGATATATGTATATGTATAGCTGATTCACTTCATTATAAAGCAGAAACTAACACAACACTGTAAAGCAATTATACTCCAATAAAGATGTTTAAAATAAATAAATAAATAATTCCATCACAACTTTACAAACCCAGATAAAGCTGTTCTCTTTATTCTGCCTTAATAGTGAAGTACAGCCTTTCCATATTCTTCTTTAAACTGTTTATATAAATATTAAACAGTTTCTGGTAAAGTCTGTTTTCTTTCTGGTAAAGTCTGTTTTCTACAGGGCTCTATTAATGGGTCAGAGTTCTCCTAGCAAGAGAAAGAGAAAACTGAGACGCGCTTGGAAAAAAATGTATATCTTAGTTTACTTTCACAATAATTATAAATAGTTTACTTCAGAGACTTCTCCCCTGCAGAGGAGTCATGAGAAGCCTCATGAAAACAGAAGTTTTATAGTAAATAAATAAATAACTATGTGTTCTACTACCCTCTCTAGGTTCCTCAGAAAACACAGTAACGTAAGAAAATTTCTAAAATGTCCTAATTCTGTGTTTCTAGCTTATCTAATCACAAAACCTTCTTTTGAGAAACAGCTATTAACCTCCTTCATGACAATTCCATGAAACCCATTTTTAGACGTGCTGATTTGACATCCTACCACTTACAAAACATATTTACATTCAACTTCACATTTGAGCCTTGAAAAATTCACTACGTTAGTACAGCAACCTTCAGAGATTTTTCTCGCTTTTAATAATAAGGCTGGAACAACTTGGGCTGCAAGCTGACCCAAGTTTATAGACTCAATGTGAAATAAAGACAGCTATCACTTACTGAGAACCTTTAGGTATTAAACACTGTCCTAGATCGTTAAATTCATTATTTCAAAATCCAAAATTCAGGCTTCCCTGGTGGTGCAGTGGTTGAGAGTCCGCCTGCCGATGCAGGGGATGCGGGTTCGTGCCCTGGTCCGGGAAGATCCCACATGCCGCAGAGCGGCTGGGCCCGTGAGCCATGGCCGCTGAGCCTGCGCGTCCGGAGCCTGTGCTCCACAACAGGAGAGGCCACAACAGTGAGAGGCCCACATACCGCAAAAAAAAAAAAAAATCCAAAATTCACTTCATGATATGGGTATTTTCACATGAAGAAATTAAACCTATGAAAATGTAAGCAATTTGTAGACACTGAATACATACAGAGATAGTATGTAAACTTTAGTCTATTTGCCTTCAAAATTCAGACTTTCTTCCACCTACTTTACTCTCCAGTATCTCTGCACCTGGCATGATGGAGTGAACACTCAGTTACAGATAAGTGAGGGAATATGAAGAGTTTTTTCAATTGGGTTAAGATAGTAAGATAGTCTGAGAAAGGGATTCTCAACTCCTGGGTTTATAATGATGAGGGTAGATTTTTAATTAAATAAACGAATTTGCCCCCTTTTCTCCTTAAAGAAATGACAGAAGAAGGATCACGCTTCTCTCCCCTCATGCAGTTCTGTGACCGCACTCCATCCACTGCTGCCTGGGATGCCCAGCTCCACACAGTGCTGCCCTGCAGAGCTCTCCCTGCCAATCCAGCGCTACTCCCCCTGCAAAGTAGTCTCAATCAACTTTGCCCCATTAAATAACCACTCCCTCGGTGGAACTCAGTGAAGGCTAAACAAATTCAATTGCTTTTTTCCTTTCTCTAAGCAAAACTAATATTTACTTTTGTGGTCTGTGAGGCTTGATAAGAATGAGGTACTCTCAAAGTGAAAAAGAAGGAATAAGTTTTTCTAATCAAAATATAAAAATCTGTCTTTGATCCTGTCCTATAATTTCTTTCTTTTCATTCACAATTTTCTTTTAAAAGGCTTTTCTCCATGAGAAATTGCTTCCATGACTCTAACAGCTGAAATATGAGAATCATTAATAATCATAAGTGACAATGAATGCAGGTATTTCTGATACTGAACTCTACTTTTAAATAGCTATTTATGGGACTTCCCTGGTGGTGCAGTGGTTTAGAATCCGCCTGCCAATACAGGGGACGTGGGTTCAATCCCTGACTCCGGAAAGATCCCACATGCCGCGGAGCAACTAAGCCTATGCGCTACAACTACTGAGCCTGCGCTCTAGAGCCCCCGAGCCAAAACTACTGAGCCAGCGCACCTAGAGCCCGTACTCCACAAGAGAAGCCACCGCAGTGAGAAGCCCGCTCACCGCAATTACAGAAAGACTGCATGCAGCAAGGAAGACCCAGTGCAGCCAAAAATAATTTAAAGAATAATAATAAATATTGTATTTATTGAAATATTTTTTCCTGTTAGTAAACTATGGAAAAATTGTCAATTTTTAAAAAATTTTATTCTTCTTGTAATTCTCAAAAAAAAGATGCTCCCTTAAGGAAGGAGAAAGGGGAGCTTATCTTCACTCCTCTGACAAATCTTTCATTACATTTCTCTTCAGATATCTATAGTTTCCTAATTTTAATAAAGTTATTTGACACATTAAGAGATCATCCAAAGTACCTCACTTATTCCTAAGAAATATGTTACTTACTGAAATATCTGAACGAACAAAATGATACTTGTTTTTCAAAGAGACATTAGTTGACTCTCCCCCTGAAATTAGATTACTAATCATAGTCTACAGTGTCTGTTTAAGGAAGTTCCAAAACTAGGTCACAGCTATTACCAAACATTACAGGACTGAGATACTAATACATGTAGAAACTTGCAGAAATTAAAAAGGCAAGAGCCACGTAGAAGCTTTTGGTTCAAAGTTGCTTCTCACAGATAATATTTTATATGCTTCAAAACTGCTAAGAGACTAGATCCTAAATGTTCTCACCACAAGAAAGAATTAAACATGTCATGTGATAGAAGTGTTAGTTAAAGCTACTGATTTTAATCATATGGCAATATATAAATGTATCAACACATTGTATACCTTAAATTTATATAATGTTTTATGTCAATTATATCTCAAAAAAAAGTAAGAAAAACTCATTTAATCAATTGGGTCATCAAACTCAAAAACTGGCGTGGGTTTTTAAAAAATAGTGCTCACATTTTTTGATAAGCTAATACTACATAAAATATACTTTCAGGGTAATTTTCCATATTCAAGGAAACAATGTTAGGATTTTTTTTTTTTAAAGCTTGGGAAATACTGAACTAAAGAGGTGTCTATTTAATATCATATAAAAAGAAAAACAATATGAATGAATGTGCCCTTTAAGCTTTAGTATGCAGTTTTATTTTCTACCTTTGGGGTATATTACTTACTCCAATTACAATTACCCAATTGAGTTTTAAGTGCTGATTAGAATCACTTTTTAAGAAAATAAAAGATAGCTTGTTTATTAGTCTTTCCACAAAGTATCTGTACTGATATTATTCAGGGTTCACGGAGGGGGTGGGGGTCACCTAGACAATCCAGGTTATTTCATAAAAATAACTTAACATGGAAAAATAAAGTTGCTAGAAGACCTGAAAAGAAAACTTCAGGAAGATGAGGCAGCCCAGAGAACAGAAACCACAGACAGCTGGTAATACCTTATGGACAAGGGTAGGAGTGGGTGTAGCTGGAACCCAGGGGCTGGGGCCAGCAACAGTCCTGCTGGATGGGTGCTGGGACCAGTAAGGGAGGGACTGTCCCCAATGGATCTGAAAGCCTGGAAGAGATGCTCCCCTAGAAGGGAAAGGAGCCGGTGGCCTTGCCTTTGCCTTCCTCACATTTTGCAGTCTCTCATGAAACCTAGTCAAAAACCAAAATTTTCAGTGGTCTGGTCCTGAGACACAGGCAGGAGTAAACCTGAGAACGATGGACTAAAGAACAGTGTTAGTCATATAAATGGGACAATTCTATTTATCCTAACCAGATAAACAGACTATTAGAAGAAGTTTAAGCATAACATTTTAACATTCTCTAATTTTAACATTCTCTAATAATAAAGTGCCAATTATCTAATGTTTCGAAATTTGCTTCATTCAGAACAGATCTTTGGTTATCTAGCTAATGTCCATGTAAAAATGAAATTCAATAAATATCACATTTCACATGCTCCAGTATCAAGTGAAAAATATTCAATTCTCCCTTTAAATCAAAAGAACTAAATCAAATAAAATGCAAGAAGAATTAAATTATAAAGTATTACCTATTTCTTACAAAGGACACAATACTAAAATGTATTCACGTGGTTCAAATGTCTGTCTTGACTATTTTAAGCAATCTACAGATTCTCTCAAATATCCCTTCATGAGAGAAAATCAGCTGTTTCTGCAAAAAAAAAAAAAAAATCCAAGAGAAATATAAGACTAGATTTTGGAAACATTCATAGTAATAAACACCAAGAAAATAAAATTATTTCTTTATAAATAAAATGCCAAGGGAAAGAAAAAAAAAGAAGAAAAGCTCACAAAAACATAGCATGAAAATTATTTTCATTGCAGTAATCAAATTTCAATCTCAGAGGCAAAACTAATCTTAACTACTAGGAATATAGAAAGAGAAGTCCTCTGATGGCTAAACTAGCATGAATATCAAAATATAATGTACCAAAGTGTCATCATGAAAATAAAGCAAACTGAAACGTATTTTCAGGCATTATTATATTATTATTTAAATTATCTGGATAAATACTATATCGCAGATAAGCTCATCGTGTAATCAAGATGTCCCCAGACTCCACCAACCTGAAACTCCAAAACCAAGTCATGTTTGTCATGCTTCTTTTGGTGTCTGAACTATCACGGCCCTTGAGGTCCCATGACCCAAAGTGCAGGAAACACATTCTTCCACTAAGTTTCCACCCCAAATAAATTTTGGAAATTCTTGAAAAATCAATTACATTAGTCTACCAGGAAGATGTTTTAAACCCTCAAGAAACCTTGCTCAAAATGGTCACTTGTCTAGAGCTATGACTTTCCCTGTGTGTTCTACAAGTGGACACTTATGATGGGAAAATAGAATCATTTATCATCTCATAACCGGCTTCATCAAGCTGTTTGCTGCTTTTTTCACATTCGTTCTCCTACCTTAATTCTCAAAAGGCCAGCCAAATCCAGGCAATGATTCAGCAAAGATTTACAGAAGGCTTAGGAACATGAATGCCAAAGAGAAGAGGACAACTTCTAAGTGGATATTTAACAGCAGTGCTCCCAGAGTCAGCTGAGCACACCACTCCAAACAGCGTTCTGCCCAGGCTGCCTCTCCCCTTAGGACCTCCCCTTATTTCTTGAATCTCATGGCTGGTACCAGCCATGAGATTCAAGAACTGGTATGTGTCCTGCCATGTCACCTCCACCCTGAATACAAGCCCCAAACCAGACACAACACAAGCCAGAGATGCTGCTCAAGTCCACACTGAAGACAGACCACATAATTGTGCAAAGTAACGCGATTCTTTATTGCTCTGAACACAGTGATTTAAAAATGAGATTTTAAGTTTTACCTTTAACCAAAAAAACCCATTAGAGTCCCCCGCTCCTCCGCCCTGCAAAAAAAGACCAATCATCTTATTCCAAGTGAGAGTAGTAGTAGTGGTAATATATTGCTGACATCTTCAAATTAATTCCACATTTCTCACCCATAGGGTTCCAGAAATATTAACCAGACTCAGAGCACCTCTTCACACAGTAAATTACATTGGTTTTTATGTACCTTCTCTTTGGTCCTGCCCTAAAGTTGACAAGGAGACTTAAAGGGATTAAAAATGTTTTTAGGTTAAGCATAATTCCTTACTATAGAGGCATTTCCATATAGATATGATGCCGGTATAAATGACAAGAGAGTGACAGTTCAAGCTGTGGCTAAATTTTATTTGGATATTCTAAGAAGTTTTCTCAGGAGATGACCCTTGAGATGGACCTGATACGGAAAAGGAGCCACTATTTGATAATATGAGGGAAAATATAATCGTTCAGAAAGAGCCTAGGATTTTGGACCACAAATAACCTTGCTACAAATGAAAAGCAGAGAAAGGCAGCGAAACTGTGGTAGAACAGATACGGAATTAACAAATGTAAGCAGAAGACAAATAATATAGGGCCTTGCACAAATGTTAAGGAGTCTGGATTGGTTTTTTATTTTTCCCAAAGTGTAGGTGAAAGCCATTGGAGGATTTTATGCAGGAGAGTGATATGGTTTGACTCTCATTTTTAAATTATGACTCTGGCTGCAGAGCATGGATTGTAGGGAAAAAGACTGATTAGTTAAAAATCTATTACATAAAGTAAGGTGACTAATGACAGTGTCTTGGGCTAAGGGGAACAGTGAAGCTCGAGGGAAGCACTATTGTTTTGGAGGCAGAGCTGACAGCCCTTGATGGTATGACTGCATATAAAATATGAGAAGAATCGATACTTTTTTTGCTTATATATATATATATATATATATATATATATATATCTTTTTTGTTTGTTTTTTGCTTGTTTGGGGCTTGGGTATCTGGGTAGAACAGAATCAAGCAGGAACAGCTTTGGGGGTAATATCAAAATTGCAGTTTTGATCTATTTAGTTTGAGACGACCTATTTAAATTCTAGTGAATATGTCCAATAGACATTTGATACTGATGGGAGATGTAGAACTAGAGGTATACAGCTGTGAGTCAGTAATATACAGATGTTGTTCAAACCTAGGGACTTATAACAGACTTTTTAGAGAAATTAGAGTTGAGAAAAATATAGCATTTAAGACTAAGCCCGAGGTCTTAGAATGAGAGGTTATGTGGAGGAGGAGTGCCGAATAAAGCAGATGGAGCTAAAGGAGTTACCTAGCAAAAGGAAAATCAGGAGAGCGTGGAGGTCTGAAAAGCAGGAGAAAAAAATTCAGGAAGAATGAAATGGTCCACTAATCGTCTGTTGCCAAAAGAGCAAATAATATGAAGAGTGATGGAAAGTGATCCTTTTCTTTGGCAAAATGGAGATCATTGATAACCCTGACAAGAGTAGTTTCAACAAAGTGTATGGGAAGAAAGCTCAAACGCACTGGGCTGAGGAGACACCCGAATCATCATTACGATCCTATGCGTCTGGAGCTCTTACTAGTAGAAACTGCTTCACATCATATCTTGGCAAACAAGGAAGCTTAAGCAACACATGTTTAACTTATAAACCTACTCTTATCCCCCAAGACCAGAGATGACTGGGGAAAGACTTTGAGGTCGTTTGGTCCACTTTATGTCAAGCCCAGGGATAACAGACTCGATCAATCAAATTCTCCCTCTGTGATCTGACTTTGAAGTGAAAAATGTAACAATCAGCGGGAACTGAACTTAAAAAGATTGGCAGAGCAAGGCCTCAGGACTGGAGCTTTGATGGGTTCTGAAGTCATTAATAGACATAAGCTTTGAGTCCAGAAAAAGCCATTCAGGAGAGAGGATAAGATACCTACTTCTTAGCCTAAAAGACCCACAGTGACTGGGAAAACAGAGATGAGATTAGCCAGAGATAGATGTCCACAAACCTCTTGATGCAAACATCTCTAAAATGCCTCAGAATCATGAGTAACTCCATTTCTAGCCTGGTACTTTAGTTCCTGCTCTCACATCAGGTCTTGTTTTGTGGATCTCATAAGACCTAGTTTATCTTACTGCTGTAGCTCTTGCATCCGTACAACAAACCACTAACCCTGGCGATTCCTGAGTGTGTGTTTTTTTCCCTACACAACCAACAGATTCTCACTAATATAAGATACTATGCACAAAGAATAGTTTACCAGATGCTCAGAATAAACAAGTCAAATAAATAACCACTGATAGGACATTCATAAAGTTGGCAGATTCAAAAAGTGATTTGAAAAAAGAAAGTGCTAATGTACTTCTTGGAGTTGATGAACATGAGTTGATTCATAGAGTTACTTGTATTGTACTTATTCACTTTACACTAGAAAATAATGAAGTGTTGAAAACTAGAAGACAAGGGCAGTCGATTCTTTACAGGAGGAATGGCCAGGGATATGTTTGATTTTTGCTTTTTCGCTAAGTTTTGCTGTTACTGATCACAGGGAGAAACTGAAAAGTTTAAGTACTGATATCATCCAATTATGTGTATGTGTATGTGTATGTGTATGTGTATGGAGTGGGGGGAAAAAGATCTCTGCCAGGGAAATGCCATAATCCAAAACTTAAAATGATGTGCAGTTGGCTACCTCATCGTTCCTTGTTTTATTTTTCCAAAACATTGGTGGCATTTTTACTGATAGAATTTTTTCTTTATCAAAGTGTACTTGATACAGGAATACAGAAAAAGTGCCCTTTCCTCTACCAAAAGAAAAAAACAAGAAACTCTGTATGCTCTGATTGAAGATGGGAAAGGTTTTTAATTAAACCTCTCTATTCTCTTGACAAAAGTAATGAAGCTTTAGAAAGTTACCTTCCAAACCCTGCTAACGGGTGGCCGAAAAATAAAAAAAATAAGAACACAAAATATTACGAAGAAATTTATGTAAAAGACTTTTATAAAGTGCTGAAAGACTGTCAAAATAATTCTCCCAAGGTTGTATTATGATAAGGCTGATGATTAGGACCATAAAACAAAGCTTCTCGACCTTAAACACATCACAAATCTTCTCTTAAGGATGCTAAATATACTCTGGCAGAATGTGACAGGGCTTTTCCCACTGCCCAGATAATGGGACCTTGAGCCCCTACAGCTGAGCTCACTATTAAAGGGCCCAAACAGCTGCAATGCAAAATCAGAGATGCCTCTGGCTTGTTTTTAATCACAATCTTCTCACTAAAAAATCAAAGGATTCCACAGAAAGTGTGAGTTTGCTTAGGGAACATGAGAAATACCAATATTTGACATTTTCTTCCTGCTCTATAGGTAACTCTCAGAGAAATTAAGTTGCTTTTCATTTCAATTAACAGCATAATCGACAGTGAATATGATTCCCCCACATTCAGAAAGTAGTGGATAAATATCCCATTTTACACAATAAGCATTTTGCTCTTCATTCTTTCCTATTTCTATGCCCCTTCTGCTCTCTTCTTTCTAGATTGCCCATATTATACACACACACACATATTCACATGCATAACAGATAAAGAAAATGTGGTATACATATATCTGTCAACAGACAATTAGGCACTTTCCATATCTTGGCTCTTGTGAATAAAGCTGCAATAAACATGGGAATACAGATATCTCTTCGAGATCCTGATTTCATTTCCTTTGGCTATATACCCAGAAGTGAGATGGGTGGATCATATAGTAGTTCTATCAATATTTTTAAAATTTTGAGGAGTCTCCTTATTGTTTTCTACAGTGATTGTACCAATTTTTATTTCCACCAACATGGTACAAGCGTTTCCTCTTCTCCACAGCCTGGCCAACACCTGTTATCTTTTATCTTTTTGATAATAGCTAGTCTACCAAGTGTGAGGTGATATCTTCATTGCAGCTTGGGGCAGGGATGGGGAGATGTTGGTCAAAATATACACAGTGTCAATTATGCAAAATGAATAAATTCTGGAGATCTAATGTACAGCGTGGTGACTGTCATTAACAATACTGTGTTGCATACTTGATATTTTCTAAGAGGGTAGATCTTAAGGGTTCTGACCGTGAAAGAAAGAAAGAAAAAAAAGAAGAAAGAAAAAGGTATGTATAGGGATAAATATATTAAATTAGCTTGATTGTGGTGATCCCTTGACAACGTATGCATGTATCAAAACATCAAGTTGTATACCTTAAAGGTATACAATTTTTATTTATCAATTATACCTCGGTAAAGCTGAAAAAATAAAAGGAAGCCTAAAGGATATACGTAACGGCAAGATCAGACCTAGAAAGAAAACTCTGCCTTAAAACACAGGCTGTGTTCATTCTCTTTCAGTAAGAAACCAAACTGAAGTAAACACAACGTTAATTTTTGCTACGTGCTTTACTGCCATGTCTGCAAAGACCTTGTGGGATATAAACCTAGGACCTATATGTAGGGTCATATTTACCCTATAATTGTTTAAATTACTTAAGTACAGGACCAGTTATTTGAAGTTCTTTCACTTTGTTTGGTTTTTCATTTTCAGAAACACATTGACTTGCTTCCTAATATACCACTTAGCAGCTAAAAAATATAGGCTTACATTTTATAAATAAATGCAAAGCCCAGAGAGTGACTTGAGTGGCATGTATTTCCTCTTTATAGCATAAGAAAAATACACATAATTATAAAGCTATTATCTTCAAATGTCTTTTTAAAACTTTAACATAGTTATACATAGGTGTATGTATATATATGTACAAAAACACATACTCACACACTTCTCTATATAACTACATGTTATACATATGTGTTTATGTATCTCTATGCGAGTGATACATATAAATTATATATATTGTCTTAATAATGAGAAAAACTTGATTCAAATACATTTAATGAAAAAAATATGATAGCTACCAAGAATGAGTAACAGTGAGTAGAATATCAATATCATCTGATTAATTTATTTAAAAACACAAAATTACAAACCTGCCATCACATTTAAATATATAATAAAGAATAATTCAGACAGTTTCATTATTTTTAACCAGAGATATTCACATTCATAATGATTTCTATTCATACATTTTTCTCTCAATTCTTGAAAATCAATGCTATTCAATTACATCTAAAATGTATCATTCAGCAGACTTCTGCTTAACAATATGGTAGATTAGATACCCTTTACAACCTTCCAATGAAACAACTAACGCAGCATAAAATATATTTTTAAAAACATTATTGTAAATGCATTGCTGGGTTGGCACAAAAGTAAAAAGGACACAAAGCTCCAAAATGCAGTACTACCAAGAATCTTGGGATGTAACCTAGTGCCGAAGACTGCTTTCATCCTGAAAGCTTCTGCTGGACCCTGGAGGGTATGAACTTTGGTGACTGCAGAGGGCATGAGTAATAGGACAGAAAGCCTAAGATTTGCAAAATGTCTACAGTCACTGAATCTAGGGAAAGACAATATGTATGTTCAAGTTAATATTTTTCAACTTTTCTGAAAGTAAGAATGTTTTTACAATGAAAAGTAAAAAACAGACAGATTGGATGTTAGAATAATGGTTATCTTTGGGCAGAGGTGAAATGAGCACCAGGAGGCTTCTGGTAACGTCTATTATTTTATCTGGGCAATTGGTTTGCTCAACTTTTGATAATCCATATGCCATTTTTCACTTATGTTCCCCTCTATAAATAACTGATGTTTCCATAAACGCTTTTAAATGAGATACAAAAACTTGAAATAAAATGGCCTTTAATTGAAGCTCTCCCAAGAGTCTGAAAAACATAAAAATATTTTCTGTAGAAATCAAACTAAAAGTCTAGCCTCAACATATCTGTATCAATGAATTTTCAAGAAAAACAAGAAACTCACAGTCTGGAAAATTCACAAAACACACAAGAAAACAAGCTACCACGAATAAAAACCAACCAAAACAAAGAGCAAGTGAAACAGGACCTCATAAATTACAGTTAGGGTAATTATCAAAGACCCTAAAATAAGTATGGTTTATATGTTTAAAGAAACAAAAGATAAGCTTGGAAATATAATCAGTAAAGAGATTTAAAAAGAAAAATATTCTGTATGTTTTTAAAACATGGTCACATATGTTGTATTTGTACCATATGAAAGACATAAAGATACAAATAAAATTTTTAAATAAATTTTTAAAAGACTGGAATGAACATCATTACTAGAAAAGCTGGAATTACTGGAGTTACTAGGATTAACATCAAAATGTTAATAAAAGATTACTTCTGGGTGGTTAGTTTGGACGATGAGAAGACTTTCACCTGTCTCCAAATTACAAACTAAAGCCAGTGATATAACAGATGACTTTAACTTCTGCTCTGTGTACCCTTTTGTTTCCTAAATACAAATTATAAATACTTTGAAGAATTAAGATCTAGTCAAAATTATCAAATTGTATAAAGTCCACAAGAAAACAGCTCTGGAGTTGGTAATGAGAAGGTTGTTGACTCCCAAGATTGGTGTTTCAGTCAACAAATGGAAAAAATCAGAATGCAAAGTTCAAGAATATGCTGTCAGAAAGTGGAAGTACCATCTATAGGTGAGTCACATATGAACACTACCCCTGAAAGGATAACTTGGTGATGAATAAAGAAGGTAGACTAGGTGGCCTTTCTATTAAGATTGGTGCATTTCAAAATTGAGTGAGGGAGCCTCTAAAGGGGAAAATTTTTTTTTTTATAAATTTATTTATTTTTGGCTGCACTGGGTCTTCGTTGCTGTGTGCGGGCTTTCTCTAGTTGCGGCGAGCAGGGGCTGCTCTTTGTTGCGGTGCGTGGTCTTCTCATTGCGGTGGCTTCTCTTGTTTTGGAGCACGGGCTCTAGGCGTGTGGGCTTCAGTAGTTGTGGCTCACGGGCTCAGTAGTTGTGGCTCGCGGGCTATAGAGCACAGGCTCAGTAGCTGTGGCGCACGGGCTTAGTTGCTCTGCGGCATGTGGGATCTTCCCGAACCAGGGATCGAACCCGTGTCCCTTGCATTGGCAGGAGGATTCTTAACCACTGCGCCACCAGGGAAGCCCCTAAAGGGGAAATTTTTGAGGATTATGAACAGTTGAGAAATAACTGAAAAGAAAATCATAGATGAGGACAATGTAAAATTATGGCAAGACAAGTCTTGGAAAAAAGGAGGAAGAAAACTTTCTCTGCAGTGGGAGGAAAGAAGAAGAGCCTGGGTCAAAGAGAACAAAGTAAAAACAACTGGAATTAAAGGGGAGTAGTTTAAAGTTTGCAGCCTCAATCTTCTTGATAAATAGGAAAGTCATTCTCTAAGAGAAGTGAAATCCTGCTTGAGTGGAGCCATTTTTCTTGGTAAGTAGATGATGATGATCTGGGGTGCAGATGTCAGTGATCTGATCAGTGCCTTGCGAGGCTACTGACTAGGCTCACTAGAAATACCTTTTGGGATGATTATTTCCATGAAATTATTAGACTGCACATTTATAATATCTAAGTTGACCCTTCTGGTTTTATCACCCGGCAAAGAAACAGTTGATCTGTTTTACAATGGCAAATTAATATGATAATAAATAAGATGGTCAAATAGTGTTTTCCATTTGTTTCAAAGGTAACTACTGCCATGGAGACTATGAGATGTGATTACGTGAGTGTAGAGTGTAGAACTGAGAAAGAAGGAAAAGAAGAGAGAAGGGATGAGAAGAAAACAGAGAGGAAAGAAGGCCAGAGAAAGCTATGGAGAAAAGCAAGAGGAAAGGGAAATGGACAAGTGGAAACTTAATTTGATTAAAAGTAAATATGGGGCTTCCCTGGTGGCACAGTTGTTGAGAGTCCACCTGCTGATGCAGGGGACACGGGTTCGTGTCCCGGTCCGGGAAGATCCCACCGGCTGCGGAGCAGCTGGGCCCGTAAGCCATGGCTGCAGAGCCTGCACGCCCGGAGCCTGTGCTCCGCAACGGGAGACGCCACAACAGTGAGAGGCCCGCGTACCGAAAAAAAAAAAAAAAAGTTAATATGATCGAGAAGATTCCCATGAGGACAAGCAGAAAGGAGGAGGAGGAATGACAGAGGAAGGAAGGGAAGAAAAACTTCACAGCCATGACTGAGGCTGGAAAATTGATAGTGAAGCAAATAATAACAGCTGAACAAAGAGAAAGGAAGCAAAAGCACATGGAAAGGAAATGAGTTAATATTTATAGAATGCCTACATTTTACTTTGCTGCTATTCTAAACACTTCACAAGTATTAACTTACTTAACCTTCACAAAAAATCTATCAAGTTTGTGCTATAATGTCTGCATTTTACAGATCAAGTACTCATGGCACAGAGGGCTTGACTGGCCAAGGTAACACGACCTCATGTACAGAAGATTCAGATTCAGGCAGTTAGATTTCTGTGTTATTAATCAACAGTCTTACACTACAAGAAGCAAGGGAACGGATTGGGGGGGGGAGAAAGAAAAACATGAAGCTGCCAGATGCAGGAACCAATTTGCCTCCATTCAAACCCCTGCTCTTTATGCACCTGATAAACCTGTCCATGTTTCTATGCCCTATAGCTCCTCCTGTTCAGTGACTGACAGTTTTCATCTATAACCTGAAGACTAAATCCTTCCAAAACCCAGACCAGAAAATTCCCTGGAAATGAAAATGGAAACCAAGTTAGTGTCTACGAAGCTAATGATAAAAGTCCTTCTTGATTCTCAATGAGTCTCGCTTTGGTTTGATTAGCACCTGGAAAAGTATAACAAGAGATGGACTTTTCTGACTGTCAAGGCTGGGACAAATTTTGAGAAGTCTTTCCAAGATATATTCATATATGCTAAACAGCAGCAGAATCCAGCAGGTTCAATGCCTTTATGAATAATAAGGGTTGCATTAAAATCTTGGATATCACTTCAGAGGAAACTGATAACAATAGTTGAAGCAATACTTATATTTATACAAACACAATAGTCATGAAATTAAGTGTATGAAATATCCTTTCCTTCCTCAGAAGAAAGAAAAATTTGGAAAAGACTGCAAACAGCCTGCAAGCAAATTATCTGGATCAATCCCAGCAAGGCACAGACTTGGTAAGAGAAACAATACATGTAAGACTGTCCCACTGCATTCTCTGCCAATGTTGCACTGGATTACCTGATTATTGAGCAGGGTTTTATTAGTGTTACCCCATGACAGATTCACCAGAATTTATACTAAAAACAATGACCTGAGATTCCAGCAAAATTGTCTCTTAGGTATGACATAAACTTCTTTTCTCCACTGCCTTCATTAGAGAATAAACATATTATTAATTGAAAATTTTATGCTTTTCTTTTAAGCTTTCTCTCTCATTTGCTCTTTCAACTTTGATTCCTAAATTAGATTAGAGATCAACAAACTTGATGAACGCTTTCAAATTTTTTTTCCAAGTACTTACTCTAGATGATGTCTGGTTTACAAAACACAGCAGAGCTTCCTGAAAATCCCCCGAAAGACTACATTATTATACACAAGTATTACAGAAGTCCCCTTCCAGCCCTCACACTCAAGGTCAGGTAACTATGATTATTTATATCATTTAGCATCACACTATTAATTAGACCTACTAAGTTTAATACTATATACACTACATAAGTGGATACAGTATTTTGATGCTCAACAGCACCCCATAAGAAAATCTTCCAAACAATATCCAGGATCCATGTCTAATCATGTAAAAATTAGAATAAAAAGTATGCTAACAAAAGTAAACTAAATATAGGAAACTACCTAATGGACACAGCTGTAGACTGTGCAGGTTAGTTTTCCCTTGGTTCTCACCTACATTTCTATTTTTCAGTGTTCCCTCTGGATTTCAGGAGGCAGAAGTGCAGACTGCATTTTCCAGATATATTTACCAGCTTACTCTCAGTTAGTTTCAACAAGTAGGGACCCTGGCAGGAAATGGCAGAGCAGTAAAAATGGAGAAGATATTTTTTGCTCTGCTCTTCCCAGCCCTTGCCACAGGAGCAAGAGGACAGAGGAGGGTGGGCTATTCTGGGCAAATGTGTAGTCTAGTAGAAACTGCACGTGAGTGCTGGCTTTAGAATTAGTGCAGGTTCAGCAGCACCAGGGGGCTGAGTTTTTATTTAGTAGAAGCAACAAGGTTCCAACAGCAACAACAAAGGCAGCACCTCTGGAAGATCAGCAGTAAGTGTGAGTTCATGAGTTCCAGCCAAGTAGTAGTCTTGGCTTCCTGACCTCTAGGTAACACTTCCTTTTCCATCTCAGGGCCCCCTTTTGCTGTTCAAGTCCCCCAACCACACCTCCCACTTACTTCTCCAAACCTTCCAACATCTTCATAACCAATTTTAAATCTTTGGTTTCTGATTCTCCAACTAGACATTTCCTGTACTTCAATTATGAAATAGGATGCACTACAAAGATTGTCATTCATGTAACTGAAAATCAATATAGATACCACCATAGAAATAACATTATTATGTACAATATTGTGTACGATTTTTAGTTCCCAGATTAGTCTGCAAATATCAATTTAGTCCATAATGTTTCAAAGCATTATGTAAGCATATGAAGACAGAGTCATGGGTCCCGCACACCACAGGTTAAGAACAGCTCTGCTACAGGAAAGTACTCAGAGCACTTTTCTCATATTTATAATGGGGTGAGAACATGTATTTTTCTATTTGCTAATTCTCTGCTTTTTACTTGCTTCCTGCTTTCCACACATATTTACCACTGAAGATATGGTGGGGAATAAAACCATGTCTCTCCTCCCTGCTCCTTGAATTTCTGCTGGAGAGACTACATTATACAAGTAAATTAGTTAATTACAAAACATTTTAATTGCAATGTCAAAATAAAAATTTCTTTTTATATAAATGTGAAGTTTTCAAATTACCTTGGGCCAGGGGGTGTCCTTAAGTTTTAGAGAGTATTGGAATAATATGAGATATCGTATTTGTATGTTAGAAGAGTTGTATCTTGATGAGGAATAGTGTTATTAGGGATGCCTCCAAACCCCAAAATTTTACTGAATATCCCCAATCTCCAGGACAGAGCTTTTCAGTGAGGAAGCATCCAGGAGCTAAGACTCTGCCAGAGTTGGGGATCCTGAGAGTAAGATTTCTATGGGGCCAGGATGAGTGAACTTGGGAAGTGGAGTTATAACGTAATGTCAATTTCTACCATGTGTAATTCCAATCAGCTTCCTAAATTGCCCAATATTTTGTTTCTTTGTTTTATTTTTCATGTTTTCAAGAAGTGGCCTAATGCTTTCTTTCCTTTACCACTATGTGTTACTTTTCACAGAAGGTTTTCTTTTTTAATCCCAACCTGGTTCCACAACAAAAGGAATGATCCCACACTTCCATTCCAAGTTTTGTGTGAATTTTTATGGCTGATAAGCTAAAAGGAAAGTGACATGCAGCAAGAAGGAGTATTTCTATGCTTCCTCTTTTTCCATCACTAAGAAAAATCAACTTAGATGATAAAAGTAACTAAATAAAGTTAACTTATATTTCAGGTAAAATTACTGCTGAGATGGTAACAAATCTGAGAAAGCTTCTGAAACAATAGTCAGCATATCACTTAGCAAAACAGCAGCTTAGGGCTGCTGCCAGCCTTTCCTGCACGATGGGAAAAATTAGAAAATTGTACCTCATCAGAGCGGAAAACATGGGAAAAGATATTTCCTCTTTGTGGACAGAACTGAAAAACACACAGAGCCCTTTCCAGTACACAGGCCCTTTCAGAGCCCACTGCATGGAGAACCCAGACACAGACAAGACTAGGGTCAGTGAGGTGAACTTAGCCAGGCCTTGGAAACTAGCCAGCTCTGGTCCACTTCACTTTAGCAGACACTCTGGAAAACACAAGCAGGA
Source organism: Phocoena sinus (assembly GCF_008692025.1). NCBI lineage: Eukaryota > Metazoa > Chordata > Mammalia > Artiodactyla > Phocoenidae > Phocoena > Phocoena sinus. The sequence continues at coordinate 66,661,198 of NC_045771.1, read as the reverse complement.
AGAACTATGGCCCTGACCTGCAACTAGACCTACCAACCAGTGACAAATAGAAAATAGAATTTCATGTAAGCATTTGCATGTAGACGTAAGGACAGTAGGGACTCCAATAACGAGAAATAGGTTCTCGGAAGTCATGGTACCCTGCTGAGGAAGTAAGACCTCAAATACCAGCCAGAACTCTACTGGACAGCAAAGACTCAAAGTGGAGCCAGATAAGCAAGGTAGAAACCTGCTCTAGAAGGGATGTGGTGTTTGAAAGATTATCAAGACAGACATCCCGCCTCAGAGGAACAAACTAGAGCCCTCTGATCAGACAACTGTGCAGGAAGTAGGTTAGTGAGTCCCAGTGTCTGGGATTTAACCTTCCTGATTGTTTCCCGCCTAAAATTGGGTTTTGTCCTAGGGATCAGAACAGCGCTGAGTGGTGATTTATAATTGCTCCTATCATAGGTACAGAAAACCAGATAAGGCTTAACATTCACAGGTGTTTATAATATTTTTCACCACACACCGGCAATACAGTTCTTCCACAGCTGACTTAGGGTAGAGGTGCGGCAGAAAATGGTACCTGAGATCATGAATAAGGATCATGCAGTGGGGAAAGTGACACCCTCAGGAAGCAACAGGCATAAGCAAAGATGAATAGGGATAACCTGAAGCAGCAGCAAAGAGAAAGAACAGCTAATGGGAGTTAAGCATGGTAAGTTGGAGACCACCTCATAGTATTATTTTCACATATACATCAAAACTTTATTCACAACACTAGAGAATGCAAGATGCATTTCACCTTTTATAACATTGATATATAACTTTATTTATAGTCTGAGGGGTTTTCTTGTTTGTTTTTCCAAAGTAGGCAGAAGTAATAGGCATTGACTGGCAGTGCAATTTTCCGAAGTACTAGTATCAAATGGAGAAAAGACAGTTAAATGCAGATGTAGGGTACTATGTCTTGGATAATGAGCTCAGCATATAATAGACTCAGTTTTGCCACACACCAAAACAGAGAATCACTACTTTCTAATACTGGCATTTTGCTATGAAATTGAGTCATATAAATATGGTTCTACTTCTGTAATTTCAGTACCAGTTTTCATATCATAGAGATATCTTGCAGCAGAAAGAAGTAAGACGTTATCAGAGGTTCAGAGTAAAAACCTAATTCCATTTTATATAGGTAGGTGGGTAAACTTTCCTTTTAATCAAGCTTGAGTTTTTATAGCTTCTATCACCTCTATACCACAACTAAAACAGAAAGAAGACACAGATCATAGATAACTTCGTGATAATATCAGTCCCAAATACTAACACTATAAAGTTTTAACTTTTTCTCATTAGAAACAAAAGGTAAAAACTAATAAATAGTAACAGGCAAACAAATAAAAACATTGGCTTGAAGGTTTATTACAAACCCTAATACATCGAACTGACACCTAGGTATTTGAGATCTAAGCCACCCTAAGGAAAAAATCTAAAAGAGCTGGGCTTCCCTGGTGGCACAGTGGTTGAGGGTCCGCCTGCTGATGCAGGGAACATGGGTTTGTGCCCCGGTCCGGGAGAATCCCATGTGCCGCGGGGCGGCTAGGCCTGTGAGCCATGGCCGCTGAGCCTGCACGTCCGGAGCCTGTGCTCCGCAACGGGAGAGGCCACAACAGTGAAAGGCCTGCGTACCGCAGACAAAGATTTTTCATATGCAAATTATTAACTTCAAATAAATGTTTTTTTCTAAACCCAGATTTTTACGTTAGTTGGTGATCTGACTTCAAGTATGTTTAGTGTTCTAGGGACACATAAAAAGACCTGCATTCTTTTTTTTTGCGGGGAGGGGGGTTACCAGGCCAAAGTCTTAAGTTCTCCAACAGAAGTTAGAGGCTGTCATCAATGAGGAAAAAATTCAGGGATGTAAAAATCTTAAGTGTTGCTGTTCATAAGCAAAATAATCTAGTATAGGAGAAAGGGAGAAATAATTTTGACTACACATCTACACACGCCTATACACACACAGCCCACAAGTCTGTATTGAAAGACACAGGTAGTTTCTTATAAACTTAATGTCCATAGATGGCTGTGCAGTAAAGAATCAAAATATTGGGGCTTTCCTGGTGGCGCAGTGTTTGAGAGTCCGCCTGCCGATGCAGGGGACACGGGTTCGTGCCCTGGTCCGGGAAGATCCCACATGCCGCGGAGCGGCTGGGCCCGTGAGCCATGGCCGCTGAGCCTGCGCGTCTGGAGCCTGTGCTCCGCAACAGGAGAGGCCACAACAGTGAGAGGACCGCGTACCGCAAAATAAAAAATCAAAATATTGATGAGAAGCAGAGAAATAAGGGGAGGATATTGCCGAAAGGCAAGGAAAACAATTATAATCATCAACGGCATATGATTCTTGGAATCAAAATACATCATCAAATTACATTCTAGAAGTAAATATTTTTCAAAACCAAGATACTCCCTTTTCCTTTGAAACAGGTGATTTCTAGCTCCTTTAAAATCTCCCTTGCTTTACAGTTATGCATAATAAGGGTGTTTGTTTATGAAATGCAAATGACCCGATTTTCAACTCCGGAAACTTGGCAGTTAGTGACTTCCCCTCCTGTCACCGCAAATTCATAGAAAGTCTAAACAAAATACAGTGTAGTACTGAAAGGGAGAGCTGTACAGTTCATTGAAAGCAAACAACATTGAAATCAAGCTATGGATATTCATAAACTCGATAGATGACAGATGTTGATTGAAGCCTAAATGGTTCTGAGACAAATGTACATTAATATAAAAAAGTTAGATTCCTATTTCATACCATTTGCAAAAATAAATTGCAGATGGATTAAAAATTGAAATGTGAAAAATAAAGCATTAAATTTAAAAATAAAATATACACAGAATCGGGCTTCCCTGGTGGCTCAGTGGTTAAGAATCTGCCTGCCACGGCAGGGGACACAAGTTCGAGTCCTGGTCCGGGAAGATCCCACATGCCGCAGAGCAACTAAGCCCATGTGCCACAACTATTGAGCCTGTGAGCCACAGCTACTGAGCTCGTGCACCACAACTACTGAAGACCGCGTGCCTAGAGCACATGCTCTGCAGCAAGGGAGGTCATGAGAAGCCTGCGCACTGCAACAAAGCATAGCCCCCGCTCACAGCAACTAAAGAGAGCCCGCGTGCAGCAACAAAGACCCAACGTAGCCAAAAATAAAACAATTAAAAAAAAAAGGTACAGAGAATCAAAACACTTAAAAAGCTTTTAAAGTGGCTACATTAGTATTTAAAGTTCATCATGACAAAACTCAACAGAAAATTAAACACAGCCAGTGATGAGAGATGTTTATGCCCCATCACTATGATGCGTATGTCCTGCATAGCATTAATATCTCAATTATAAAGATTTCCTACAAATTTATAAGAAAAAGATAAAAATTGATTTTTGTAATAGGCAAAATATTAAAAATAGCCTTTTTTTTTTTGGAAAAGAAGGGTTAGTAGGGATGAGATGCAGCAGGAACTCTGACTTTCTGCCCTTAGTCTTTAAGAACACCGTGTTCTTAATAGGGAGATGTAGGTCAAACTTTCAGCTGTATGATGAATAAGTTCTGAGGATCTAATGTACAGCATGGTGACTACAGTTAACAATACAGTACTGCACACCTGGAGTTTGAGAATAGACCTTAAGTGTTCTCATCACACACACAAAAAAAGACTTAAATATGTGAGGCGATGGATGTATTCATTATCTCGATTTTGGTAAACATTTCACAAAGTATATGTATGTCAAATCATCATGTTGTACACTGAATATATACTATGACATTTCTCAATTATTCCTCACTGAAGCTCGAAAAAACCTGTAGCTTGAAATAATAGTATTTCAATAGTTGTACTGAAAATAATTATACTTCTAGGTGTAAATCCTACCAAGACCAGAGGCACGAAAAGAGACAAGTACAAGGATGTTTACTGAGCCTCTCTAACAGTAAAATCAGCAGCAAGAAAACAAAAACTGAAATAAAAATATCCACCAGTAAGGGAACTAGACGAATAAACGGTGGTATATTTGTACAATGGGATAGTATGCTGCAATATCCCACTGTATAAAGGACAATGACATTGAATGACTAGATCTGTATATGTTAACCCGAATACTTCTTCAATGGATAAAAACAGATTAATAGAAATAAAAGTAACACTTTTATAAATAGTAAAGACAAAATATATTGACATGATACACATATTTAATAAAATATGAAAACATGCAGAAACCACAAATTCATGCATGTGACTCTACAATTATTTCAAAATAGAACAATTGATTGTAAAACCTAGAAAGAGAGAATCCAGTTTTAGTGGTTAGGTAACTTATTCAAGGCTACACATGTTCAAAGTAGTTGAAAGGGAACACAAACTAAGCTCGGCTGTAGTGCAAATTGACTTGAAATATCTGAAATATTCAGACAGAAGTTTTCAAAAGACACTTGAAGATATAAAAATACGAGATTCAGCATATAAGTAATAAAACTAATCTCTGTATTATTTCTTTGCTAATATAAGCATAGCCTTAAATAAATAAGTCCATCACTCTAAATCTCTGGTACCAATAACCTCAGAGGGACAGAGGAGTGACCCTTGGATTACGTTCTATACAAAGTCAAACAGTGATTTTCAGCCTGTGCTTTATTTTACTAATATGTCAAATTATTACAGAAATTCCAATGGAGACTTCATGAACATCTGAAGAGGATTATTTAGTTAGTTACAATATACCTGTCCATATATTTTGATCCATATCATTTTTATAGGAAAGAAAAATCACTTTTCATATGGTATTATTCTATTGTGATATAGATTTTGATTATATTAAGTACCTTTATGTAATAAAGGATGATTTTTAGAACACAGCAAATGTGTATCAGTCTTGTTTACTTCAAAATGATTAGTGTTCTTATGTCTCACTTTAATTATTTAAGAACTCAAACTATTTTTCAAGCTTTATTAAGTTTTCTTGGGTTTGGTTATTTTCTCTACTTATCTTCATATCTAAGGCAAACCAAAAAATTTCAACATATTAGTTTGCTGATATTTTTACTTCTACATTAATCATTTATTCTAAAACTATCCTTGGGTTTGGGGTAAAATTCTCATGAAAGCAAACAAACCATAGAGCCTATAATGGTTAAATCTAGTTAAACATATGTTCTTTTTTCCACTGTATATTAATAAGTTTCATATACTGTATACAGGTAAGATATCATTTAAAGCAAAATCTCACCGAAAAACAGTCTATCACGGGACTTCCCTGGTGGTACAGTGGTAAAGAATCCACCTTCCAATGCAGAAGACGTGGGTTCCATCCCTGGTCGGGGAACTAAGATCCCACATGTCACGGGGCAACTAAGCCTGCGCACCACAACTACTGAGCTCCAGCACCTCAATGAGAGAGTGTGCCGCAAACTACAGAGCCCATGTGCCCTGGAGCCTGCGTGCCACAACTAGAGAGAGAAAACCCCTACACTGCAACAAAAGATCCCACATGCTGCAACTAAGGCCTGATGCAGCCAAAAAAAATAAAATATTTTTTAAAAAGTCAATCACATGTTACTATAACAAAATTGTTTCATAGTTTGAGGGATTGTACAATAAAGAATTCACCTTGTTTTATTAATTTCCTCATTTATTAAAACATCAATATTTACAAAATTTTCTTTTCTAGAGTTAAAATGGCACCTCACTCCCTCAAATCATTGCTAGTTTTAGGAAATGCACTTAATCACCTATTTGATAAAATATAAAGTGGGAGAGTCATTATTTCTCTTGCTTGTTTTTGCCTAAGGTGAGAGTCAAAAGTTAACATGTTGAACGTGCTGGAAGGGAGAATAGCCACAGAGAAGGTGATTATGGCATTTCTGCCACAATGTTCATAGAGACTGACAATGTTTTCCGTCTCTATTTTCTATTTAAAAATAGACAATGCATTGGAATAATCATTACTATTCAAAGGTTCCATTCTAGTCTGTGTTCTAGGTGACCTCTGGTCCCTGGAGAGCAGTTTAGTCAATCAACTTCACCTTAGGATTGATTAAATTCATATGTTATATTTTTCAATCTTCTTCTCTCTCCAGAAGTATTGAGGTTAATAAAAACAAAACAAAACCCCACGTCCTTCAAACCAAGACACTTTTGAAAGTGGAAGGAATGCTATTATTAATTACCCCAGGAATAAAAGCACAAACCTGGACTATACCAAGCATACTGAGACATGTGGTCATTATAATTATGTATGTTAGAATAACACTTTTTCTGATGCTTGAGTCCTAACATCATTTCACAGTGTTCTGTAAGCTCCTCTACAAAAGGAAGCATCAGTTTTGAATGATACCTTTTCTAAAAACTTCAATGTGATACCAACCCATTAAAGCAAAGTTAAAATTTAAAACATTAAAAGAGACGGCCATGAGTCTCTAAATAAAAACACGTGTACATATGTATGTTAATTACATATATATGTCTATGTCTATCTATCTATCTATCATCTAGCTAGCTAGCTCAGACTCATCTAGAGAAAAAGAGCTGAGAATCAGAACCCCTGCCTGAGTTCTACTTTCCTCTCCACCACTATATCACTGTTCACTTTTTGTGCCTCAGTATTTTTTCTATTAACAGAAAGGGGGGAAATACACTGTCTCAAGGAGTTTTCCTGAAATTAAACTGAAATACTCACTCATAAAAGCAGTTTTAAAACAGTGTAGGGTATTTTATATATACTGGAGTGATTCTAATTGAAAGATGTAGAAAGTTATGTACTGAACAGAATGGTTATCCAATCCATAAACCCTTGGGTTTCAGGCCCATGTGAGATGCCAGGAGGCAACCTGAATTGGAAAAATGAAGCCTTGGGTAAAACTTCCTTGGTGAAAAAAATCTCTGAAAAGCATAGAACTCCTTAAAATTACATGCTTCATTTAAAAATGTATTATTAGGCTAAAGACATTTACCAAAATATGTCGCAAATATTTGGGTAACACAAATGTACCACTAAATAATATAAAATATGCCTCTGAATTAACATTTTAACTAGACTGCAGGAAGAAAAGTTGAGATGTCAGTGAGCTTATTCTTATTTTTGTGGTAAGTTTTCCTATGGGAGGAAAATAAATTTTTTTAATAAGGTAACTTAAAGTCAGGGTTATTTCCAGAATATTATCTTTCTTAATGACCTGCGTAATTTCAGATTAAAGAATGTTTTTATGTATTTATACCCTGATTACCAAGAAGTTCTGAGAAAATTTGATTTAATTCCATATACTTGTGCTATTAATATATATTTTACTCCCTTTCTGTAATACTTATTTTTAATTTCTACTTTTTCCTTTAATTAACTGAATTCTCTAAAAAATCTTTTGCCTCTTTCAAGGCTGATGTCTGCAGTGTTCAAAAAAGAAAGGTGAAAAAATAAATTGCCAATGAGTTAAAACCCAAAACGCTGAGCAACAAAATACTGGCATCCCTAATATAATGGTATTATACTCATCAAGCGTTTCAACCAATCAAAATTCTCCCAAATTCCCTTTTGAGGTCTATTTTAACGTGCTATTTTGGTCCTCCATCACCATGGTTACCAAAATAAAACCACAAGAGTAAATTTCAATTTGATGTTCATTTTCCTTCCAATTATTTTAACTCTTTCCTTGGCACAGAATTCCCACTGATTGCATAAGAAGCTTATGTGTGGGACAACCGTGTGGTACTGAAGAGAGAATAAATACTCATTCTATTTAACCCCTGTTCTCACAGTTTCTTTACTAGACATTAGCTTTCTGAAAGCAACAGAAGCTCCTAAACAGGGCAAAAAAATAGCAAAAGAAAACAGAACATTATTTGCAGAGATTTCACTGTCCCCTTTCTCTATTAGCCTTCAGAAATTTTTAAGATTTTCAAATACTCTTGCTACCCATTGAATTTTCTTTCATAAATCTTCAGACTTAACAACTACATTTGAGAGTCAGAGGATCAAGTAAGTCAACAAAGAGGGCATATATTTGTATAGATTTATTTATATAACATTATATATATAAATAATATATATGTCATGTCAGTATATCTTGATAATCTTTAAATGTATGAGTCAATATTATATATATATATATACACATATGTATATATAAAACCAGAAACGAACCTATGTGAGTCTATGTAAACTTATATACCCTCACCCAATCCGAAAATCCATGCATTAAATAAGTTGTCCTCAGCCTGAGACCTATGTTAAAGGGGTGATTTTTTTAATAAACAAATGTCGTTTTTCAATACCTCTTCAGGGGACTCCTAAGCAGAAGCTATAAGACAGATGATGCCTGGATATGAAATTAGAAAAACTAAAACAACTTTTTAGAAAGCTGACTTTAGGAACTTTGTTCTATGCTTTCTCTTTAGTATCAGGTACATCTGTCTCTAGGACAATGGTTATCAAATCAGGACAATGGTGTCTGGAGACATTACTTGTCATGACTTAGGGGTGGGAATGGGAGAAGTAGTTGCTACTAGCATCTAATGGATAGACCCTGAGGATGTGGTTAAACATCCTACGATGCCCAGGGCAGCCCCTTACAACAAAGAGTTACCAGTCCACAGTGTGAACAGTGTGGACGTTGACAAACCCTGCTCTAGGTCAAGAATAACAAAATGTTTTAATTCTAAGAGTCCACTGAAATCAGCAGTGGCTACTGCAAGTGTTTTCTTTTTCCCTTTTTTTTTTTAAAGAAAGATTTTGAGGCTATTTTCAATTATAAGTGAAATAATGTCTGTATTTTAGTGATGTCTGCCATGAGTGAAGGATGAGGACAGGATGCGGGTACATTTTCTATTTGTATCCTAGCCTCTATATATTTTAGAGTTCTAATTGTTTGCCCTTGATGCATCAAACGACTAAGAACCTAGATGCTTATTATTTGGTAATTCCTCACCTTCTGGTTAACTTTGCTTTCCTCTGTGTTTTGGCAAAGAAAAGTTAACTTGAGGCTGTGGGAAAAAAGTATGAAATCCTTATGAATTTGGAGATGCTTTGCCTCAGAGCCTCCAGGAGAAACCTCATTCCATCCTGAGTTCCATTAGCCACCGTTTACATGCATTCATACACACCCGAAAGTCGACCATTCTTGTTCACTATACACAATGTGATATAATAATTAAAGCTACATATTTGGAAAATTTAAGAGAAGATCATTAGGCCCAATGCCTTATTTTATATTTAGATCACCACTGGTTGCTTGGATTGCTTTTTTTCACTACTGGTTGCTTATGATAGAAAAACAAGACAGAAATTAAAGTTTAGCAGGGTTTCCGGAAAGTATTTTCTAGGATATATTTATTGATACACGGAAATTAAGTCATGGTTTCTTTACCAATCACAGAGAATATAATATTTAAAACTATCCAAAAATAACATCTTGATGATTATGTCCAAAATTCAATACATTCGGTTTCCTAAAGCACTAAGCAATAAAAACATGTTTTGAAGAAAATGATACGATGTATGCCAAGAGGGGGTGGTAATTATCATCAGCTTTTATGTTTAATGGTGATAGGATGTTATTACAGCCATCATATCTAGTAGCTGTCTTATAATCAAGTTTAAACATAGTCATGGGGTAGCAGGGCCCAGCTCTGTGATTTAGTGACCAAAAAAAAAAGTATTTCCTGAAAGGTTCTAAACATCCAAAGAAGGAAAACAAAGTCCCTCAACACAGAGGTGCAGCTAACACTCAACTCTCCCCTTCAGGTTTCACTCCCTGAACTTAATGCCTAGAGAAAGAAAACCAGTCTCTTTCTAGTATTACATCTATTATTTCTACAATTAGCACATCATTTTCATCATCAAATTTTCCAGTGGTTTCCTGTCTCTGAATAAAACAGAAGTGTTTACGACAGTCACAAAGTCTTGCACAAGCCAGCCATGCACTAGCTTCCGGACTTCTCTGCTGCACTGGCCTCTTTGCAGTGCCTCTAAAACGGTAAAGGAGCTCCTGTCTCAGGGACTTCCATTTACTATCTGCCTGGATGGAACATTCTTCCTCTAGATTTCTGCATAATTCACTCCCTCAATGCTCTACTCTCTTGGCTATACCCTAAGAGTGTGACTCCCCACCCAGGCCCCACTCAGCTTCATCAAACCCTGAGCACCCTGTCTCCTCCTTCCCTGCCTCATATCTCTCCAAAAGGGTGTACTGTCTTTCTTATTATGTTTCCTCCTATGTCGTCTGAATAAGTTGTGCATTAATTCAAACGTTTTTTTACTCTATGTACTTTCATACCATTGCTCATAAGGTACTTTAATACCATATTATGAGCATCTGAATGATCCAGTGTGACATAGATCTAAAACCATTATTTAATTGAAATCTTTGTGGGGGCTTTGTTGTTGCTGTTTTTTCCCTTATGGAGCATGTAACTTTGGTGAGTTTCCCTGAAATGCAGAGGTTTTTTTGGTTTTTTGTTTTTTTTAATTAGATGAAATAAAGGGTGAAATCCAACCATTTGCAAAAATCCTATGATGGCAAATATTAGTGACTTTGCTGTTACTATTATTTTGCTTCCCCCACTTTTAAATTGCTTCTTAATTACTGAATGAAGAATATGAGAACATTTCATTGATCTTTATATTTCCAGCAAATTGATTTGTGCCCGGCACATACTGAATAATCAATAAATGCTGGTTACATTATAGAAAAGAATAGATTTAGTAATACACTTACTTAATAATTAGTAGTTAGATTTAGTAATACAAAACTTAAATCCATCTTTAAAAGCAAGCACTCTGGTTTAGCAGCGCTTCAGAGTTAGCAAGGTGGATTATTTTGTGTATTTACCTTCTTTACCAGACTCTCTGACTTAACAAACTGAGAGGAGGGAAGGCACAGCTAATTGGCCAGCCATGAAGAACTGAGGAGGCAGACCTACATCTCAAGTCTCTATGATGTCTTTTCAAGACATTTAAGAAACATCAGCTATTTTTCAAGCACTGGAGATACAGAGATGAGCAACTGCTGGCCCTCAAGAAGAACATAATATCAGGAAAGAGCCTTGGGGCTGACAGGGTCTTGGCGCTCCAACGAGGTGTCAGCCCTGTTCCTCTGAGGGGGAGATACGAGTTCAGGACATTGGTCCGTAAGAGACCTCCTAATGCCACATAATATCAAAAACTGAAAGCTCTCTTAGAGATCTCCATCACAATGCTAAGACCCAGCTCCACTTAACGACCAGCAAGCTCCAGGGCTGGACACCCTATGCCAAACAACTAGCAAGATAGGCACACAAACACACCCATTAGTAGAGAGGCTGCCTAAAATCATAATAAGGTCACAGACACTCCAAAACACAACACCAGACACGGTCCTGCCCCCAAAAAGACAATATACAGCCACATGCACCAGAACACAGGCACCAGTCCCTCCAGAAGGAAGCCTACACAACCCACTGAACCAACCTTATGCAGGGGGGCACACACCAAAAACAAGGGGAACTAAAACCCTGCAGCATGCAGAAAGGAGAACCCAAACACAGTAAATTAAGAAAAATGAGAAGACAGAGAAATACACAGTAGATGAAGCAGCAAGGTAAAAACCCAGCAGACCAAACAAATGAAGAAGAAATAGGCAGTCTACCTGAAAAAGAATTCAGGGTAATGACAGTAAATGATACAAAATCTTTTAAGTAAAAAGAAGAAAATAAAAGAAACATTTAACAAGGACCTAGAAGAACAAAACAGCAAGGAAACAAAGATGAAAAACACAATAAATGAAATTAAAAATTCTCTAGAAGGAATCAATAGCAGAATAACTGAGGCAGAAGAATGGATAAGTGACCTGGAAGATAAAATAATGGAAAACAACTACTGCAGAGCAGAACAAAGAAAAAAGAATGAAAAGAATTGAGGACAGTCTCAGAGACCCCTGGGACAACATTAAACTCTGAACATTAGAATTATAGGGGTCCCAGAAGAAGAAGAGAAAAAGAAAGGGACTGAGAAAATATGTGAAGAGATTATGGTTGAAACCTTCCCAATATGGGAAAGAAAATAGTTAATCAAGTCCAGGAAGCACAGCGAGTCCTATACAGGATAAATCCACCGAGAAACATGCCAAGACACATATTAATAAAACTATCAAAAAAATACGAAGAAAAAATATTAAAACAGCAAAGGAAAAATAACATACAAGGGAATCCCCATAAGGAAAACAGCTGATCTTTCAGCAGAAAGTCTGCAAGCCAGAAGGGAGTGGAAGGACATATTTAAAGTGAAGAAAGGGAAAAAAACTACAACCAAGATTGCTCTACCCAGCAAGGATGTCATTCAGATTCGATGGGGAAATTAAAACCTTTACAGACAAGCAAAAGCTAAGAGAATTCAGCACCACCAAACCAGCTTCACAACAAATGCTAAAGGAATTTCTCTAGGTAGCAAACACAAGAGAAGGAAAAGACCCACAATAACAAACCCAAAACAATTAAGAAAATGGGAATAGGAACATACATATTGATAACTACCTTAAATATAAATGGATTAAATGCTCCAACCAAAAGACATAGACAGGCTGAATGGATACAGAAACAAGACTCATATATATGCTGTCTACAAGAGACCCACTTCAGACCTAGGGACACATACAGACTGAAAGTGAGGGGATGAAAAAAGATGTTCCATGCAAAGGGCAATCAAAAGAAAGCTGGAGTAGCAATTCTCATATCAGATGAAATAGACTTTAAAATAAAGACTATTACAAGAGACAAAGAAGGACACTACAAAACGAACAAGGGATCAATCCAAGAAGAAGATATAACAATTGTAAATATTTACGCACCCAACATAGGAGCACTTCAATACGTAAGGCAAATGTTAACAGCCATAAAAGGGGAAATTGACAGTAACATAATCATAGTAGGGGACTTTAACAGCACACTTTCACCAATGGACAGATCATTCAAAATGAAAACAAATAAGGAAACACAAGCTTTAAATGATACATTAAAAAGATGGACTTAATTGATATTTAGAGGACATTCCATCCAAAAACAACAGAATACACTTTCTTCTAAGTGCTCATTGAACATTCTCCAGGATATATTGTATCTTGGGTCAAAAATCAAGCCTTGGTAAATTTAAGAAAATTGAAATTATATCAAGTATCTTTTCTGACAACAACTCTATGAGACTAGATATTACAGGAAAAAAAAAAACAGTAAAAAAAAAAACACATGGAGGCTAAACAAAACACTACTAAACAGTCAAGAGATCACTGAAGAAATCAAAGATGAAATCAAAAAATACCTAGAAACAAATGACAAGGAAAACACGATGACCCAAAACCTACGAGATGCAGCAAAACAGTTCTAAGAGGGAAGTTTACAGCAATACAATCTTACCTTAAGAAACAAGAGACAGCTCAAATAAACAACCTAACCTTACACTTAAAGCAATTAGAGAAAGAAGAACAAAAAAACCCCAAAGTTAGCAGAAGGAAAGCAATCACAAAGATCAGATCAGAAATAAATGAAAAAGAAATGAAGGAAACAAGAGCTAAGATAAATAAAAGCTGGGTTTTTGAGAAGATAAACAAAATTGATAAACCACTAGCCAGACTCATCAAGAAAAAAAGGGAAAAGACTCAAATCAATAGAATTAGAAATGAAAAAGGAGAACAACTGACATGGCAGAAATACAAAGGATCATGAGAGATTACTACAAGCAACTATAGGCCAATAAAATAGACAACCTGGAAGAAATGGACAAATTCTTAGAAAAGCACAACCTCCAGAGACTGAAACAGGAAGAAATAGAAAATATAAACAGACCTATCACAAGCACTGAAATTGAGAGTGTGATTAAAAATCTTCCAGCAAACAAAAGCCCCGGACCAGATGGCTTAACAGGCAATTTCTATCAAACATTTAGAGAAGAGCTAACACCTATCCTTCCCAAACTCTTCCAAAATATAGCAGAGGGAGGAACACTCCCAAACTCATTCTATGAGGCCAACATCACCCTGATACCAAAACCAGATGTAGATTTCAAAAGGAAGAAAACTACAGACCAATATCACTGATGAACTAGATGCAAAAATCCTCAACAAAATACTAGCGAACAGAATCCAACAGCACATTAAAAGGATCATACACCATGATCAAGTGGGGTTTATCCCAGGAATGCAAGGATTCTTCAATATAAGCAAATCAATCAATGTGATACACCATATTAACACTGAAAGAGAAGAACCATATGATCATCTCAATAGATGCAGAAAAAGCTTTTGACAACATGCAACACCATTTATAATAAAAAACCTCCAGAAAATAGGCATAGGGGGAACTTACCTCAACATAATAAAGGCCATATATGACAAACCCACAGCCAACATCGTTCTCAATGGTGAAAACCTGTAACCATTTCCTCTAAGATCAGGAACAAAACAAGTTTGCCCACTCTCACCACTCTTATTCAACATCATTTTGGAAGTTTTAGCCACAGCAATCGGAGAAGAAAAAGAAATAAAAGGAATCCAAATCAGAAAAGCAGAAGAAAAGCTGACACTGTTTGCAGATGACATGATACTATACATAGGGAATCCTAAAGATGCTACCAAAAAACTACTAGAGCTAATCAGTGAATTTGGTAAAGTAGGATATAAAATTAATGCACAGAAATCTCTTGCATTCCTATACACTAATGATGAAAAATCTCAAAGAGAAATTAAGGAAACACTCCCATTTAGCACTGCAACAAAAACAATAAAATACCTAGGAATAAACTTACCTAAGGAGACAAAAGACCTGTATGCACAATACTGATTAAAGAAATTAAAGAGGATACAAACAGATGGAGAGATATATCATGTTCTTGGATTGGAAGAATCAACTATGTAAAAATGACTCTACTACCCAAAGCAATCTACAGATTCAATGCAATCCCTATCAAACTACCAATGGCATTTTTCACAAACTAGAACAAAAAATTTCACAATTTGTAAGGAAACAAAACAGACCCTGAATAGCCAAAGCAATCTTGAGAAAGAAAAACGGAGCTGGAGGAATCAGGCTCCCTGACTTCAGACTATACTACAAAGCTACGGTAATCAAGACAGTATGGTACTGGCACAAAAGCAGAAATATAAATCAATGGAACAAGATAGAAAGCCTAGAGATAAACCCATGCACATATGGTCACCTTTTCTTTGATAAAGGAGACAAGAATATACAGTGGAGAAAAAACAGCCTCTTCAACAACTGGTGCTAGGAAAACTGGACAGGTACATGTAAAAGTATGAAATTAGAACACTCCCTAACATCATACACAAGAATAAACTCAAAATGGATTAAAGACCTAAATGTAAGGCCAGACACTAAAAAAGTCTTAGAGGAAAACATAGGCAGAGCACTCTATGACATAAATCACAGAATGATCCTTTTGGACCCACCTCCTAGAGCAATGGAAATAAAAACAAAAATAAACAAATGGGACCTAATGAAACTTAAAAGCTTTTGCACAGCAAAGAAAACCATAAATCACACGAAAAGGGAACCCTCAGAATGGGAGAAAAGATGTGCAAACGAAGCAACTGACAAAGATTAATCTCCAAAATATACAGGCAACTCATACAGCTCAATATCAAAAAAACAAACAACCCAATCCAAAAATGGGCAGAGGACCTAAATACACATTTCTCCAAAGAAGATATACAAATTGCCAACAAACACATGTAAGGATGCTCAACATCATTAATCATTAGAGAAATGTAAAGCAAAACTACAATGAGGTATCACTTCACACCAATCAGAATGGTCATCAAAAAAATCTACAAACAATAAATGCTGGAGAAGCTGTGCAGAAAAGAGAACCCTCTTGCACTGTGTGTGGGAATGTAAATTGATACAGCCACTATGGAGAACAGTATGGAGGTTCCTTAAAAAACTAAAAACAGAACTACCACACAACCCAGGAATCCCACTACCGGGCATATACCCTGAGAAAACCATAATTCAAAAAGAGTCATGTACCACAATGCTCATTGCAGCTCTATTTACAATAGCCAGGACATGGAAGCAACCTAAGTGTCCATCGACAGATGAATGGATAAAGAAGATGTAGCACATATGTACAATGGAATATTACTCAGCCATAAAAAGAAATGAAATTGAGTTACTTGTAGTGAGGTGGATGGACCTCGAGTCTGTCATACAGAGTGAAGTAAGTCAGAAAAAGAAATACAAATACCGTATGCTAACAAACATATATGGAATCTAAAAAAAAAAAGGTTCTGAAGAACCTAGCGGCAGGACAGGAATAAACATGCAGACGTAGCGAATGGATTTGAAGACACGTGGAGGGAGAAGGGTAAGCTGGGACGAAGTGAGACAGTGGCATGGACATATATACACTACCAAATGTACAATAGATAGCTAGTGGGAAGCAGCTGCATAGCACAAGGAGATCAGCTCAGTGTTTTGTGACCACCTCGAGGGGTGGGAGGGAGATGCAGGAGGGAGGAGATATGGGGATATATGTATATGCATACTTGATGCACCTTTTTATAAAGCAGAAACTAACACACCATCGTAATGCAATTATACTCCAATAAAGATGTTAAAAAAAAAAAGTCATGTACCACAATGTTCACTGCAGGTCTATTTACAATAGCTACCACATGCAAGCAATCTAAGTGTCTCTCAACAGATGAATGGATAAAGAAGATGTGGCACATATATACAATGGAATATTACTGAGCCATAAAAAGAAACGAAATAGAGTTTTTTGTAATGAGGTGGATGGACCTTGAGATTGTCATACAGAATGAAGTAAGTCCAAAAGAGAAAAACATATACCATATGCTAACACATACATATGGAATCTAAAAAAAAAAGTCCTGAAGAATCTAGGGGCAGGACAGGAATAAAGACACAGACGTAGAGAATGGACTTGAGGACACGGGGAGCGGGAAGGGTAATCTGGGACAAAGTGAGAGAGTGGCATGGACATATATACACTACCAAATGCAAAAAAGATAGCTAATGGGAAGCAGCCTCATAGCATAGGGAGATCAGCTTGGTGCTTTGTGTCTAACTAGAGGGGTGACATAGGGAGGGTGGGAGGGAGATGCAAGAGGGAGGAGATACGGGGATATATGTTTATGTATAGCTGATTCACTTTGTTATACAGCAGAAACTAACACATAATTGTAAAGCAATTATACTCCAATAAAGATGTTAAAATACAGGGCTTCCCTGGTGGCACAGAGGTTGAGAGTCCGCCTGCCAATGCAGGGGACACGGGTTCGTGCCCTGGTCCCGGAGGATCACACATGCCACGGCGCGGCTAGGCCCATGAGCCATGGCCGCTGAGCCTGCGCGTCCGGAACCTGTGGTCCGCAACGGGAGAGGCCACAACAGTAAGAGACCCGCGTACCGGAAAAATAAATAAATAAATAAATAAAAGGCTAGATCTCATTTTAAGTGTTCTTACCATAATAAAATTTTACAATTTTAAAAAAATTAAAAATAAATAAATAAAAGCACTCTATAATCTCAATTTGTATGTTCCTCTAGTTTCAAATATACATAAATATTGAAATAAACACCTTCTATGAATGATCTTTATTTTCAAAGGTATACTGATTAAGTTTTTACTTTCTAGTTTATTTCTTACTTAACAGTGATGCCATCAGGAAGGTACCTTTCATCTTTAATTTTAAGCTGTATTAGGAAAATTCTCTTTACCAGAAGTCTAGAGTCCTAACATCTTAGAATGGCATGTGTTCTCACTGGCTGTCACATGATTATATTACGTATCTTCTGAATTTAGTAACTGTTCTTTAAAATAAAACTACGCACCAAAAAGGAAAAAAAAAGCCAGGCTTTCTCTAAGTTTCTAAAGATAAAAGAGTCTATGACATATTTAACTTATTTCACATTTTGGTCTAAACTTTCCTGTAAGCTGCGTCAGTTACATGATAACAAATTACCACTAACTGGATGCCTTAGAACAGCAGAAATTTATTGTATCACAGTTATGGATATTAGCTGTTCAAAATGAAGGTGTCAAAAAAATAAAAATAAAATAAAATAAAATAAAATAAAAAATGAAGGTGTCAGCACAGCCATGTTACCCTTGAAAACTGCAGGGGAGAATTCTTCCTTGCCTCTTTGTAGCTTCTTACGGTTTACGGGCAACCCTTAGCGTTCCCTGGCTTGCAGCTACATAACTTCAATCTCTGCCTCTGATGTCACATGGCATCTCCCCTTATGCATCTCTGTGGCCTCTTCTTATAAAAACACCAGTCATGTTGGACACAGGGCCCACTCTAATCTAATATAACCTCCTCTAACTAATTACGTATGCAGCGGCCGTATTTCCAAATAAGGTCATATTCTGAAGTTCTGGAGGATAGGACTTCACCATATCTTTGGGGGGACACAATTCAACCCATAGCATAAGCATTTTTCTAAAAGGAAAAAGAAACTGTAATACTCTCGTGTTAGGGATAAATCAAATGCGGTTGTGTATCCGGAGGTTATATGATGCAGCGGTCAAAAGCACAGGCCCCAGTAAGAACCTTTTAGTGATTCTTGAAGAAGAGCGAGCTGTTAACAAAGAGGAGAAGTGTATTCCAGACAATTCTAACAGCAAGGATGAAGCCACAGAGTTGCAAAATTCATGGGGCATCTGGGAAACAATGTTCTGAAGTTAATAAGGCAGAACAAGTGGTGTCAAAAAATAATGGAAACTCTTCCTCAAAGAAGAATCCCAAGCAATAAATGTAGAAGGAAGGAATGAAAAAAGTTTTAAAGTATCATCATTAAACACCATAGTGATCATTACTGCAGGCAAGATGCACTGATGAATGCTAAAATTAGTGAGCGAAACTTTTAGGAGAAATAGGGTATTTGCAGAGCCCCAAAGTACCTCCCTCAAGTTATTTATTAATTACTATGTAGTTTTCACTTATGTCCAAATGTTGGTATTTCTCCCTCCAGGAGATATGCTTAAGGGTAAGAAAATTAAGCTATAAGCTGAACTTAGTGACTCGTTTCTAACAAATCTAGTGAGGGAAGGGAAAACACAGCAAGTTTACAGAAGAGAATCCTGGCAGACACTGCCTTATAACCAAGTGATCAATATTAACATCATCTTTAATAAGTCTTGTTGCTATCATGTACCTCAGTATGATGTGAGGAGAAGGGTACTTCACAGCTCTGTGGTATTCCCTCCGAAATTCCATAACCCCAGTCTAATCATGAGAAAACACGTGATCAACAGATTAAGAAAAGAAAAGGACTTATTATCTGCAACAGCAGATGTGAAGTGAAGCCATTTTCGTCTAAACGATGATCATTTGAGAGGAGAGTATGATATCTCAGATTTAATTTCTTCTCTTCTAAGTCTGGAACCATTCTAGAAAATAATATCAGTCAAGAGCTAAAACAAAATGAGATGAAATATATCAATCTCATGTCATTACTTCACATTGTAATCACCATGTAGTGGATGTGATACCCATTCCACTTCTCAGGTGTGCAAGAAAGAAAACTTAATTTTATAAGTTATCTTAGTCTCTCTTTTAAGTCTCTAACCCACAAATGGAGTATTAAAAATCTACTGTCAATTAGTCAAGTGTTTCTCCTTTTCCCAGATCAGGTCTAATATCCAGGGTCCTTAACCAAGTTTGAAAGGATTGGAGGGGAAGAGACCACTTGGTCCTCAATTTTTTCTATCTTCAATGTTATCTGCTAAGACAGTCATCCCTCATCTGGTCTTTAGGGTCATCACAGAGGTATCCCTTGTTGGTGGCAACTAGTTCCCTTCAGATTCAAATAATTTTGCCCTACAAGCCAATATCCCTGATGAGCACAGGTGCAAATTTTCTCAATAAAACACTAGCAAACTGAATTCAACAGCACATTAGAGGGACGATTCACCATGATCAAGTGGGATTTATCCCTGGGATACAAGGATTGTTCAACATACGCAAATCAGTAAATATAATTCATCACATTATTAAAAGAAAAGAAAAAACTCACATGGTCATTTCAATAGATGCAGAAAAACCGTTTGACAAAATTGACCATCTGTTCATGATAAAACCTCTTAGCAAACTGTATACAGAATGAACATACCTGAACATAATAATGGCCATATTTGACAAGTTCACAGCTAACATCATACTCAATAGTGAAACTTTTAAAGCTTTTCCTCTAATATCAGAAAAAGCCAAGGGTGCCCATTCTCACCACTCCTATCCAACATAGTACTAAAATTCTAGCTAGAGCAATCAGCTAAGAAAAAGAAAGAGAACGCATCAGAATTGGAAAGGAAGAAGGAAAATTTTCTGTTTGCAAGTGACATGATTTTACATCTAGAAAATCCTAAAGACTCTACAAAAAAAACTGTTAGATCTAATGAATGAATTCAGTAAAGCTGCAAGATACAAAATTAACAGAGAAAAAATCAGTAGCATCACCATACACTAACTACAAATTATCTAAAAAAAGAAAACAATACCATTTGCAATAGCATCAAAAAAATAAAATACTTGGGAATAATTTTAAACAAGGAGGTGAAAATCTCTATACTTAAAACTACAAGACACTGATGAAAGAAATCAAAGAAAATATAAATAAATGGAAAGGTATCTCATGTTAATAGATTATAAGAATTAATATTGTTAAAATGTTCACTACCCAAAGCCATCTATAGATTCAATGCAATCCCTATCAAAATTCCAGTGACTATTTTTACAGAAGTAAAAAAAAATCCTAAAATTTACATGAAAACACAGAAGACCCTGATGAGCTAAAGCAAGTCATTATGCTCTACACAATATATACTGCTGTATGTCAATTGTATCTCAATAAAACTGGGGAAAAAATAAAGCCAAACAACAAAAAGGAGTATGGGGGACTGATAATGCTTAGTCAAATAACAGATGTCCACCACTATGTCTAGGCACTGTAATAAATAATTTTTGTTCTTTGTGTAATTTAATTATAAAACACATAGAGGTGAATTCTAATTTTACTGAGAAGGAAAGTGAAGGAATTTTTATTGCGGTAAATCATGCATAACGTAAAATTTACCATTCAACCATTTTAAGTGTACAATTCAGTGTTATTAAGTACATTTACAATGTTCTTCAACCACCACCACTATGCATTCTCAAAACTGTTTCATAACCCCAAAAATAAACTCCGTAGCCATCAAACAATAACTTCCCTTTTCTCCCTTCTCGCAGCCCCTGTTAACCTCTATTCTTCTTTCCATATCTGTGAATTTGCCTGTTTTAGGTGACTGATATAAACGGAATCATACAGTATTTGTCCTTTTGTGTCTGGGTTATTTCACTTAGCATAGTTTTCAAGGCTCATCCATGTTGTAACATGTATCAGAATTTCATTCTTCTAAGGCTGGATAATATTGCATTATATGTACATTACACATTTTGTTTACTCATTCACCTGTAGATGGACACTTGAGTTGTTTCTACTTTTTGGCTATTGTGAATAATGCTGCTATGAACATTGTTGCACAAGTAGCTATTTGATCCCCTAGTTTTAATTCTTTTGGGTACATACATAGAAGTGGAACTGGTGAGTCATATGGTAACTATGTTTAACTTTTTAAGCCTAACTATTTTCTGTACCAGTTGTACCACTGTACGTTCCCACCAGCAATGCACAAAAGGTAATCCTTACCATACTTGTTATTTTTTTTTTTCTTTAGTAGTAATCATCCCAATGGGTGTGAAGTGTTATCTCATTGTGGGTCTGATTTGCTTTTCCCTAATGACTAGGGGTGTTAAACATCTTTTTCATTTGCTTAATGGCCATTTGTATATCTTCTTTGGAGAAATGCCTATTTAAGTCCTTTGTCCGCTTTTGAACTGGGCTGTTTGTTTTTTAAGGGAATTGAGTTTTAAGGCATTCGTAATTTACCCAAGATTGTTCAATATGCAAGTGGCAGAAACAGCATTCAAAATGCATGCAGTGGGCTGCCAAGCCCTTGCTGTCTTTATAATTCCAAAAGGTTCCCTTGCAAGCCAACGCAGTTTAGCCAAAAATCATTCTCCTTGACATGATGGGCTCAATCCGAGAGGGAAAACAAACATTCATAAATTATGACAGCTGCTGCTCCCACTGTGACTACCTCTCAAATAACAAACTACAGCATCACTGCTATAAAAGTGATAAGCGCCCCTCCAGGTACTGGCTCAATTTTATGGTTTTTGTTAAGAAATAAAGCTCTTTAAAGGTTATTACCTGATTTAGGTAATATTTTCATTTGACACAAAATTCCTACTAGCACAAATATCTTTTCAAGTGCCTCTCCAAAGCACAAATGTGTAATAACCATCTAAGTGCGGTCTACAGAAGTACCCTACTGACAGCAAGAGATAGGGAAAACTCTCCAATGAAGCAAATAATAATAAGCATGAGGTCAGTTTTTTCTTTGCTTCCATTCAGTTTTCTATACGAAGGAAGAAACGTGTATGCAATCAAGCATATCTAAAAATGCTGAAGTCCAGATTCTTTATTTCTTATCAAGGCAAACAGCATGTAATATATATGGAAATATTGACAGATTGGTTCTAAGTCATCTGTAGGGAACCAAGACCATCTTTTTATATGGAAATAAATGTATTTCCTGGGGAGGGAAAGCCAGCTTGATTCTAGCTGTGGAGACACTAGTTTTGAAGGAGACTTTGATTCCAGTGGCCAGGAAAAAAGAATTATGGTGCATCACATAAAGACTTGATCAGGCTTTAAAGAAGGAGGCCATCGAGGAGCCTCATTTACAATTGCAGCCTGAGAGCCGGGGAACAGTGGCACTCCAGGGGACAGAGGAGGCCGGCCTCTCAAATGCTTCTCAGCAGGTGGCAATCAGACATCACCTCATCCATCTGCAAATTAATAGGGTCAGAGAAATGCTCCACTTACAGCACAGTCTGACTTCTTTTACCCAATTCCCATGAAAACGGTGACTATCATCAGAGCGACAATGAAGAAGGTCACTAGAAGGGTAATTACAAACAGAGTCACAAAAGGCAAAGCTGTACAACAAAAATAAGGCGATCAAACAAAATACTGCTTGATATTTCCAAGTGTATTTCTTCACAGTTTGGGCTATTTTTAGCCTGACTTCTATTTTTTAACTGTAGCTATATCTTTTAATAATTAAACTGAAGCGCATTCATTTGGGAAAGTGGCATAAAGCAGCATGTATGCCTTCATTGTCTAGAGACTGAAAGTGTTCAAGTCAAGCATGAAGATGGCCAGAAGACAATGTGTCCTTAAGGAGAGCGTCACTTGGCTAAGGAAAGCCAAACCTAAAAAACCTTCCAGCAATGTGTGTCTCAAAGCTCCCTTAAAATTGTTCTATCCACACACCAGGGAAACTGGTTTTTATCATGCAAAATCCTTTCTAGCCTTTCTGGAATGATGCTTGCCTTTCTTTTCATACCATTCCCCCCAACATTGTCCCTTCGGCAAGGCAGCTCTAAACTCTGGACAGATGAAAGGGCTCTGAGCCTGGTCACAGCAGACATCTGTATTTGCAGAGAGAATCACTTAGCTCCTACTCCTTTCTCATATATATTTAAAATCTGATTATCAAAGATAGTAACATATGGTTATGTTAGTGGGCACTGATTTTTCCACCGCGAATTCAAAGTTATCAAGGCAAAAAACCTGAGTTTTGACTCTAAAATCATCCTGGGCATGTGTGAAGAGTCAGTATATAAAGTCCCTGCTAAAGTTCTCAGCACATATGAATTGCTGCCATCACTCTAAATACTGGAATTGTTCTCCGAACTATTTATGAGTCACTCACAAAACTCAACCTCATCACCTTAATTAATCACCTAGGCTTGATCAACCACCTTATTCATCAAGCTTGGCTCCAAATGCCTGTTTTCTCAAATTGAATTCTTGTTCAAAGTATGAAGATCTTCAATTACTGACTCATTGTAGACAGATTTGTAAATGCCACTGGCGAATTCCAAAAAAATATATTGACAACAAAGGCAACATCTTTTGGCCAATAAATATCTATCTCCCCAAAAGAGATTACTTTGAAGTTAGGTCATTCATTGGGATGTATATTTTGCCATGTTACTTTGAACATAGTATATGACTTTGCTAAGCTTACTTTTATTTTAGCACAAAAGGAGCCCAGTTGCTCTTTAACATTCAAATGATATCATAGGTTAGTAATAAAACACTTAGTAGAAGTTTTGTCAAGGAAAATACAACTGCAGTTTATCAAATCTAATTTGGAATATAGTAATAATCCCGTTGCCGAACGCTAGTTGGTGTGCCTTTGGTTTCAAAGCCACAAATTTTTGAATATATACTTATAGCTAATAATAATCAGCACTTATTCAATGTTATAGCCCAGCTGACTTATGCTGGGTACTGCTTCAAAAGGACTTATGTGCATTAACTTATATCATTCGTACCATACCACATTGGTTATTTGTAGTAATTACACCGATGTTACAGATAAAAGGCTACATAACATAGAGAAACAATATAACTTACAAAAAGTTGGTAAGCTATTTTGAACACCAGCAGTCTGACCCAGCAGGGGTGGCGGTATAGTGGTTGATAGCTACAACATCCTTTGTTTACTGATATGGCAGGTGACATTTTTTTTTTTTTTTTTTGGCGGTACGCGGGCCTCTCACTGTTGTGGCCTCTCCTGTTGTGGAGCACAGGCTCCGGATGCGCAGGCTCAGTGGCCATGGCTCACGGGCCCAGCCGCTCCGCGGCATGTGGGATCTTCCCGGACCGGGGCACGAACCCGCGTCCCCTGCATCGGCAGGCAGACTCTCAACCACTGCGCCACCAGGGGAGCCCCCCAGGTGACATTTTTTAACCACATACAGATATTCAGAAATATAATAGTCCAGATGAGCTCTGATGAGGATTTTATAAAGCAGAGAGAAGTCGTTTTTAAATACTTTTTTTTTTTTTTTTTTTTTTTTTGAGGTACGCGGGCCTCTCACTGTTGTGGCCTCTCCCGTTGTGGAGCACAGGCTCCGGACGCGCAGGCTCAGTGGCCATGGCTCACGGGCCCAGCCGCTCCGAGGCATGTGGTATCCTCCCGGACTGGGGCACGAACCCGCGTCCCCTGCATCGGCAGGCGGACTCTCAACCACTGCGCCACCAGCGAAGTCCTTAAATACTTTTTTGTGTCTTCCACCCGTGAAACCGAACTAGATTTACTTGCTCTAAATTCTACATTTTAGGGAAGCAAAACAGTTCAGGTAAGTGGAGCATGCATGTGCTTGATATCTCAGAGCCCTGAGTTCAAGTTTAGATTCTGCCACTAAATGTACTTGGACAAATTGCTTGCCTCAACTTTCTCGTCTTAATATGACCCTAATACCACCTCCTCTTAATGTTATTGTTAAGAGTAAATTAAATTAGTATAAACAGCCAGTACCGTAGGTTTCCATTGGATTTAACAGCTCCCTATGCTGTAGTGGCTGGGAGTGGGGGAGGGTTGGGAAGGGAGTGTTTGTGTTTCTCTTTTCAAGTAAAAAAAATCAGGCTAGGGATTATAGTCCAAGGAAAATATACTTTCCCCTTCCTGTTATCCTCTTTGTACTGTGTTTTTCATATGACTTTGTAGTCTACAGTGCCTCCCATGAGATTAATTTAATGCACTTTTAAACAGCTCTTCCATATCAATAACAAAAACATTAAACACAACCAGATGTAAGAGCACCTCCCCAAGATGTCCTGGAAGCCACACTAAATAGCTCCCTTGCACCATCTCCTGTTCCCAGACCCAGGATAACTTCTGATAATATCCATCACTTGTAGGGATCAAAAATTAGAGGTCATTCAGTGGATCTAGACATTAAAAACCAAGGAAGTGGATCTAGACATTAAAAACGAAGAAAAGAGTTATTCAAAGAAATCCTCAGAGTGGCCTCAGCAGATTCTGAGTTAGAACACATCCCAGTTCGTCATTGTTTCACAGAGCCTTAGGGAAGCCATGCTTAATATGAAATATTTTGGAACCATTGATGGTCTCATTATATAACAGTCTGAACAGGCAATGATGTTGGAAGCCAAGAACTTAAAAATTACTCTGATTAGTCACACAATACATTTCAGCTTCATTCTGAATTCCTCTCAAGATTTAAAATTAATAAATAAAAACATTTACTCTTTATATAGTTAGGCATTAGCTGAATTATATTTTTGGTTCAGAACATAAAGAAAAAGAAGCCGAGCTTATCCCTTCTCATTCTTTAAAAAACAAAAAGAATTCCAAATATGAAAATGTTTCAGAAAGGCCTTAAAAATTTCCAGGAGGGCTTCCCTGGTGGCGCAGTGGTTGAGAGTCTGCCTGCCAATGCAGGGGACACGGGTTCAAGCCCTGGTCTGGGAGGATCCCACGTGCCACGGAGCGGCTGGGCCCGTGAGCTACAAATACTGAGCTCTGCGCGTCTGGAGCCTGTGCTCCGCAGCAAGAGAGGCCGCGACAGTGAGAGGCCCGCGCACCGCGATGAAGAGTGGCCCCCGCTTGCCACAACTAGAGAAAGCCCTCGCACAGAAACGAAGACCCAACACAGCCAAAAATAAATAAATGAAAAAAAAAATTTATAAAAAAAAAAAAAAAAAAAAAAAAAAAAAAAAAAATTTCCAGGAAGCGTAAGCAAATGAAGAGCTGAAAATATTCAAATCATAACTTACATTGGCTTTAAAGAACGGTTTTTATTTTTTTTAACATCACTTATTTTCAAATTGGTGTTGCAATAGCCCTGAGGTTAATTTCAGAACAATGGTCAATTTTAAAAGTAAAACCAAAGGATTCTTAGTATTAACACAGAAGTAGATTTTCTTCTTCAATGCTATAATAATATGTTAACTAAATTTTAAATATTCATAAAATTTTATTTTATCAATTCTGACTTAGAATATCTTTTGTACAAATGCTTCTCAAAATGCTTCCAGAAATTTCAGTCCATTAATACTCCAATTTATTAGATCCCCAATGGAAATATTCATCAAAGCCCAAATTCATTAAGCCAGTAAAGAATCCAATCATTAAGAGAACTAGGGATACTGGTTTTGATTTTCTGGTACAAGTGTGAGTGTATATAATATTGGACATCCGTGAGGAGATGAATTTTTGATAATAGTTTTATTTAGGAAGGATATAGGAGATAAACATTACAAGTAGTACAAAGAAATACATTTTAGTAACTGTGGTATTTGAGCAATAATTGAAATGAATGTTGACCTTATACCCCCCAAAATTATATTTGAAGACAAATGCAATTAGGTCCACATTTTATTTTGGAAGATAGCAAGTAAATCCAAAATCATTTTAGTATATGTGCTGCCGAAGCGAGCACCAAAATCATTTAAAAATAATGTGACATGAATCATTATAGGGCCCCTACCAAAATATACTTGAATCTCTCAGATGAAAGCAAGATAAAACAATGATTCTTTTACAGTTTTGGAGAAGCTCACAAATAACGTATGTATTTGTCCCTGCCAACATTACAATATCAGGAGATAGTCTATATGCCTATACAAAAGTTCAATGTCTATCCTGACACTGAACTTTTGTCAGTGTTGTATTAAGTTTATGTTATAAGCTAATTGATAAGGGGAGACCATGTTGTTTAACCTGATGTAAACAAAAGTAGCACACTATATATTAAATAATGTCAACACTGAAATAGATGATTTCCTACTACTTTTGGTTCTATTTAAAGGCAGAACCTACAGAAGTCAAAATAGGACCATTTCAAAGCATTCCCAAACAAAGCCCTCACTGAATTAATAATATTAGGTAAATGGCTGTGTGTGTTGGATGAGGAGTGTTTTGGTGTGGGTAAACAAAGATCTATATATCTGGTGTACCTTCTACTAATTTGATGAATACTTTCTCCAATAAAGAGGAAATTTGGGGACTTCCAGTGGTTAGGACTTCGCCTTCCAATGCAGGGGGTGTGGGTTCTATCTCTGGTTGGGGAGCTAAGATCCCACATGCCTCACGGCCAAAAAACCAAAACAGAAAACACAAACAATATTGTAACAAATTCAATGAAGTTTTTTTTTTTTTTTTTGCTGTACGCGGGCCCCTCACCGTTGTGGCCTCTCCCATTGCGGAGCACAGGGTCCGGACGCGCACACTCAGCGGCCATGGATCGTGGGCCCAACCGCTCCGCGGCATGTGGGATCCTCCTGGACCAGGGCACAAACCCGTGTCCCCTGCATCGGCAGGCGGGCTCTCAACCTCTGCGCCACCAGGGAAGCCCTCAATGAAGATTGTAAAATTGGTCCACATCAAAAAAAAAAAAAAATCTTTCAAAAGAAAAAAAGAGGAAATCTGAAAAATTTGGATACATGTTCATGTCTGTATATGTTTTAACTATATATATGCACATATAACTATGCATAACTAATTGTATGTATATGAAATGTATATACATACATTTATGAAGAAATATGTAAAACTATAGCATTTATAAAATGCAAATTTGTTCTGGAAATGTGTTCAGTAATTTACATTTCTATCTAAACCTTTCAACAACTTTTTAAGGTACATCTTAATATTACCTATTTTTATCCTATTAAGAAATTTAGTCTCAGAGAAGTTATTTTACTTTGACATCATGCCACAAGTAATTGGTAGAACCAGTATAGGAATGAGTATCATCCTGAATCTGTTGCGTGATCCCTTATTTGGTGAATAAGAACGGCACATGACTTAGCTCTATTCACAAAGACGAATGTACAGTTCTTGGCTATGGTTCCAAAGTGCACCACAAAAAAAAGAAACTTGAGGGCTTCCCTGGTGGCGCAGTGGTTGAGAGCCTGCCTGCCGATGCAGGGGACATGGGTTCGTACCCCCGTCTGGGAGGATCCCACATGTGCGGAGCGGTTGGGCCCATGAGCCATGGCCGCTGAGCGTGCACGTCCGGAGCCTGTGCTCCGCAACGGGAAAGGCCACAACAGTGAGGGGCCCGCGTACAGCAAAAAGAAATTTGACTCTCAATACCATGGCCAGCTCATATTTGTCTCATATACAGCCATATCTAAATGCTAGACTGATTAGCATTTAGAGGGTATATATTAATGATAATACTGTTAGGCATCATTTGATACCCAAGACCTAATACTGCTTACCCATTGGTATGGGGGTTTAAGGTTAAATAAGAATATGACCTACATTTCCATTAATACTGGCCATCATAACAATTTTCAGTTGTAGTGAAAGTTAATATAACCTTAAACATCATGATAAAATACTAATAACCAAGGACTAACAGTCATGATCTACTTCACAGAGACATGAATAATTATATATCATAATACATAATTTATGTACATTTTAAGCCATTTTTATGGGCTATGACCCAGGCCAGTTAGGTTTTTTTGTCGTCAGCCTGTTGTGTTAAACAACCACTTTTGGAGGTTAATTGAATATTGTTTGTGATCTTGTGATCAGCTGACATTGAGGATTTTAACCAAATTCATAAACAAGGATGTGTGCATAGATGAGGAAATACAATGATTGCTTTGGGTTTTTTCCCAAAACCATCCTGGCAAAGAGACTTTCACACCCCAAAGCTCCACATCTGCAACTGCAAAATAATTAATTTGTTGCCAAGCCATTGTGCATATTCCAGGACACCAGCCAAGATCTAACACTGGCATCATTAAGTGAAAAATATTGTAACGTTTAATACTGTATTTCCCTGCTTCAATTTGCCAATCAGTGATGTCAGTAGTATCCTGTTCTTTAGGAAACTTAATTAAATTCTTTCATTCAGATAATCAACATTTGTGCTTCCAACCACTCTTTAAATAGAGTCATTCTTTGTCTGGCAGCTGTGAGAACTTTTTACCCTATCCCCTCACAGAAACAAATGGAGAAAAAAAAATTTTCATTTAACATTTAGATAATGAAATCCTGTTTGAGATACCATTCATTGGTATGTTGCTGTTTTCACAGTAAAGCTTAATCCTGAGGTTTATTCAAGCCAAGTGGATATATGAATCCATGAAGTTTGGTAGAAATGAACTAATTGCCTTAACTCACCACATCAAAATGTCATTCGCTATTCCAAGCCCTATCAGAGAAAGCACATACTGTGAATGGCATGGCTTTGAAATTTGAAGATATATCAAACCAAAATCATACACTTCGGATTATGGTTAATGTAAAAGGAAGAATCTTAACTACAAACAGACCTTCACACTAATCAGAAATAAGCATTCATTAATTTTAAAGCATCTTGGTAAAGAGAGATGCTTCAAAGTATGTACGCCATCAAAGCAGGATCTGTTTTCATTTTTAAATTTTTACTCAGCATATCCTTACTGTTAAATACAATAGCTAGCATAAATTTATCAATAAATAGCTGCTTCTCTCTCTTTTTCATATATACACACTTGTGCATATGCATATAGATACACATTCAATTTAGGCCATTACAAAAAACAAACGTGTATACCTAGGTCATTACATGTATATGTTTTATCTATCCATCTTGTGTATCTCTAATATAAATTGTGCATTTGGAGACTCTGAATTAAATTGTTACTTAGCCTTTCAAAAAAGACATTTGCAAACATTTAAAATGTTTATGGAAATACTGATCCTTAACCTTGGAATACCTTTGAGAATTAGTATGTATTTTAAAACCACACATTTATGGCTGTTACACTCTTTCCTCATATATAAGCCCTAAAAAATAAGAGCCGAGTGCTAGAAAAATGCATTTATGAAATTCATTCTCACCATCTACTTAACCCACCACCCAACTGAAACTACAGTAGCAAAGTTAATAACCATTTGTCCTATACCTGTTTCACACTTAAGATAGTATAACTATCTTAGTCTATATAATTAAAAGCACTGTTGAATTGACAAATTTAGTTAATTAGACTACATCTAAACACTGATGTTAGAACATTCATGCCCTCAAATAGTTTTTATTTGGTTTGAATTATTTTATTTTATATTAACACAACCTAAATTAACTGAAACTCTCAATTTTTTGTTTCATATACACCTAACTTTTCACTTTGACTTGGGTGGAGAAAGTTTCTCCCAAGAGAGATCTGGACCCCTCATGACTCCAGCTGTGTTTGACGACCCCCTGCTGACCTCCCCAAGCCAAACAATGGTCCAACACCTGCTTAATTACCTTGAACAACAAACCTTTAGCACTAAGCATATTTGGTGTTTACTAGGAAAAAAGGGAAGCTATGCCTCTGATTATAAAAAGATAACAAAATAGTCATAACCAGTATGTCTACACTGATCAAGTCTGCCTGATACCTAAACAGGACACATGAAGCAATGAAATAAGAAATGTACTGGCTATTACATGCAGAATTCCCAACACTATGGTTTAGGTAATTAGATTTCAGCACACTTATTTCTTTGGATAAATTCAAGGTAATCCAAAAAGTCTTATTCTGAGAGAAAAAACCTACTGAGAATGAATAAAGGAATATTTTTCTAAAGCAATGGAATCAAAGTGCTTTTATTTCTTAATGGGTTTTCTATTTTTTTACACTAAAAGTATTCGGTACTATGCATGTGCAAGAGGAAAACATAGTTTTCTAGTGCACTTGCTGAAAATGAAACATTCGTCTTCTATTTGGAGTTTTACCTCCTTCCCCAGCCATGTGCTTCTCTCTTAGATCACTGCTCAACTCACATGCAATTTACATGTGAGCAATGTTTGAGATCCTACTATTAGAATTCCTTTTCTAAGATAATTATCCCAGTCACTAAAAGTATCTATTTTTACCATACCTCAGAAATCTTATGGATGTTTCCAACTTGCTGAAAATATATGTAGCCCACACATACTGAATTTCAAAAGGCTTGAACAGATTGTGTGCATGTTTAATAGGGCGTGATGCCCTTTGCTGAGAATGAACAGGCATATGTGAGCCTTTAGCCACAGCCAGCCACCAGTGTCCCTTTCCCACAATAATGACTCTAAAATGACAAGCCGCCCCCCCCCGCCATCTGCAGAGGAGCACAATAAGTTTTTCTGTGTCAGTTTTACAATTTAACACATTGTCAACACTGCATGTGAGTCAAAAATTCAGGGCTTCCCTGTTGGCGCACCGGTTGAGAGTCCGCCTGCCGATGCAGGGGACGCGGGTTCATGCCCTGGTCTGGGAAGATCCCACATGCCACGGAGCGGCTGGGCCCGTGGGCCATGGCCGCTGAGCCTGAGCGTGTGGAGCCTGTGCTCCGCAACAGGAGAGGCCACAACAGTGAGAGGCCCGCGTACCGCAAAAAAAAAAAAAATTCAACAGGTTTGCTTTAAGTCATAATTCATATATGATCATATACATATGCTGTACACATAAAATCGTTTCCTTGGTTCTCACCAACAAGTGATCTCTTCTGATAACTTAATAGTGATTAAAGGAGGGTAAACTGTAGGTGTTAGATTAGCCACACAAGCCATAGTTATTTGGAATTCATTCTCATCTCCTTTTAAGAAACATAGATGGGTAAAGATGGTGAAATACATAAAAGAGAACAAAATATACTGGGAAACTTTTCTCCCTGGTTACTAGACCAAGGCAAAATGAGCCATTAAAAGAAAATCCTTCTGGAAAATCAAAATCACACACAGACTCCAAGCATGTTTATGTTTTCAGCTTGGCTTAGAAGCACAATTATTGTAGTTAAAACAAAGTGTTATTTCTCATTCCTCACATGGCAAATCAGTTTTAAAACAATATAAAGTTGGCCAGAGCAAAGGAAACAGAAACTCTCATATATGGCTGGGGAGAGAGTAAATGGTGCCGTCACTGTGGGTCTCATCCGGGCTCATGGCTTTAAATATGCTGTCTATGCCCATGGTAGAATGAATTCTTGTTCTCATGCTGCACTTAGCTTTATATCCACAGCCTCTACTACGTAACTTTGCCCTTTCTCCCTTAAAAAATAGAATGTAACTCTCCACTTCCTGACTTCGGGGTTGTCCTTGTCATTTAGTTTGGCCGATGGGATGATATTAAACATGTGCTTGAGCAGTAGGAGTTAGCCTCATATGCCTGTTATCACCGTAAGAAAGAGGTAACTGCTGCCCTTAAGCCTGAGCCCCAGAAAGAATACACATGGAGAAGACCAAAACCCAACCCAAGGTGAGGAGCACAGTCCAGCCTGACCCTTAGCTTAAGCAGAAGCCCACAGAAGCCCAGTCTTGATGAGCCAACTCCAAGTCAGCTTGCAGACTGTGAGAAGGAAAAATCTTATTGTATTCTACTCAGATTCTCTGGTTATTTCTTACACAGCAATAACTGACTGATAGATGCTGAGGATTCCCCAAAGCATTTCTCTTTGCCTGATTTTTCTCTTAAGTCCAACTCCTACTGCCCACTCAACATTTCTAATATTTCAAACTTGGCACGTCCCAACACTGAGGACGTGACATTCTTCTTCAAACCTGCTCCTCACCGACTTTCTCATCTAATTATTGGCACAGCATATTTCCAGTTGCTCAATACAAAATAAACTGAGTCATCTTTATTTTCTTTCCCTCCCTCCTACTTTTAATCTTTTAATAAATCCTGGCAGCTCTATATTAAGGATGTGAACAGTTGTTTTCATTTTCATGGCTATTTCTTGTGTTTCACTGACATTCCTTCTTTCTACAGAATTGCAGTAGTCTCCTAACTAGACTTCTTGCATCTGCTCTTACCCCAAATAATTATAGTCTTGACATGAGAGCCAGAATGCTAAGTCAGATAATGTCATTCCTCTCTTCAGACCCTGCCATGGCACTCCATCTGATCAGAGCATAAGCCACATCCTTACCACGACCCAGAGGACCGTACGTAATCCAGTCCCATTTGCTCTCTTCGTACCCTATTACTTGCTTCCTTGTTCATTTGGCTCTTGTCATACTAGCCTCCTCTCAGTTATTTCCAGAGACTAGGTACATTCTTGGCTGAGGCATTTTGAACTTGCTGATCACTAAGGCAGAAAGTCTCTTTCTCTACAGGTGTTTTCCCTGTCCTCAAGTTTTTACCCAAATAAGCTCTTCTTGAAACAAAGTGGAAAGCTTTCTCTAGCTGAGCCATTTAAAACTGCAACGCCTGCCCTCCCCCACACTTTCTACCTACCTCGCCCCCCACAGAAATAAACACTCTTAAGAGTGCATAGTCTTTTGTCTGTTTTGTTCACAGCCACATTACCAAGTGCACAGAATGGTTTCTATCATCATGGTCGGCACTCAAAAAATACTTCTGATGAATGAATAAATGGCAAAATTTATGAAAAAAATTAAGAGTTTTCAAGAATTCCCACAATAAGTAATGAGACAAACATGCAGGTCTTTGGCTATAAAGATGATATAAACAGATTTACAAAAGCAAAACAAATTAAAACTAAATATTCAACATTAAGAGGGTTATAAAAAATCATGTTACATTCATATAATGAAGTAGAATACCTGAAAAAAATGCATAGAAAAAGCATGACGTACATTAATACTTAATCACATGTGGAAATGTTCATGTGGAAATAGATGGTATTATCATAACGTATTTATTTTTAAATCCCAATTCCTATTAAAATATTATTAGATAATAGATGACTAATTGATAAATACATATATAGACATCTGAATTAACACTGATTTTCCCAGAATAGTGAGACTAGGCAAATTTGTGATATTAGTTTGCTGTGGTTCTGTGATTTTTCAAATTTTCCATAATGAGAGAGGTTACTTACTTACATAATCAGAAAATCAAAATGTCTGTAACATGTATCCGTATCTAGAAAGAATACTTTGCCCTCTTTTTCCAAACCATAGCTTTTAAAAAGCAAGACATGACTTGGGTGACAAATGTAACATGTATGTACATGCTACATACATGTAGCATAATTGCTACCTCTCTTCTTCCTGAATAAGAAGGATGATCTGGAACTTCAAGACTAAAACTGTACAGGGAGAATTCACATCTCTTGGATTCTCCATTTAAATTATCCTATTATATTCTCCCTTTAAATTAGCTCAGTTTGAGAACCTCTTAGCGGCTCCAGAAAGAGTGTATAAGGCCTAGAAAAGGCCAGATATGTTTGCTTCCAACTCAGGCCCCCAAAACACGGCTCCCATGGTGATTTGATTAAGATCAAAAATGGGCAGAAGACCTAAATAGACGTATCTCCAGAGAAGACATACAAATGGCAAAGAGATACATGAAAAGATGCTCAACATCACTAATTATTAGAGAAATGACAATCAAAACTACAGTGAGGTATCATCTCACACTGGTCAGAATGGCCATCATCAAAAAAATCTAGAAACAATAAATGCTGGAGAGGGTGTGGAGAAAAGGGAACCCTCTTGCACTGTTGGTGGGAATGTAAATTGATACAGCCACTATGGAGAACAGTATGGAAGTTCCTTAAAAAACTACAAATAGAACTACCATACGACCCAGCAATCCCACTACTGGGCATATACCCTGAGAAAACCATAATTCGAAAAGAGTCATGTACCACAATGCTCATTGCAGCTCTATTTACAATAACCAGGACAACCTATAAGTCCATTGACAGATGAATGGATAAAGATGATGTGGTACGTATATACAATGGAATATTACTCGGCCATAAAAAGGAATGAAACTAGGTCATTTGCAGAGATGTGGATGGATCTAGAGTCTGTCATACAGAGTGAAATAAGTCAGAAAGAGAAAAAAAATACCGTATATTAATGCATAACGTGGAATCTAGAAAAAAGGTACAGATGAACCTATTTGCAGGGCAGGAATAGAGATGCAGATGTAGAGAATGGATGTGTGGACACAAAGGGGGAAGGGAAGGGTGGGATGAACTGGGAGATTAGGATTGACATATATACACTACCATGTGTAAAAGAGATAGCCAGTGGGAACCTGCTGTATGGCCCAGGGAGCTCAGCTTGGTGTTCTGCGATGACCTAGATGGGTGGGATGGGAGGGAGGTCCAAGAGGGAAGGGATGTATGTATATACATAGAGCTGATTCACTTCGTTGTACAGCAGAAACTAAAACAATTATAAAGCGATTATACTTCAATAAAAAAAAATACAGAGTGATGGGGCTCAGGGCAGGTCATGACAAAATATACCAAAATGGCATATTACTTACTTCGAATTAAAGTTACTTAAGAAACAGCAGGTACAAGGAGGACATTCTGATCCTCCTTTGTCCCCTGAAAAGCGGTAAATAAATCTCCCATGTAAAAGGTACCCTCCCTGTACCAGGTGGTACACACACATCCCTATTGTCAAAGGTAGGGAATTTGGGGCCAAAAAAGCTGTGTAAACAAACTGCCTAGATTCTTCACTACTTAGTACACAAATCTAAGTTTCTTTGTCTTGTCAGTTCATCACAAATTTATTCTTTCTTTGTGTAAAAGGTCTGAAAGCTGCCTCCTTTGGTCACATCTCAGGGACTCGTATCTTCGGAGCCCGCACATATATGAAATTAAATTGTTTTTTCCACCGGTTAATCTGTCTCACTTCAATTTAATTATTAGACTGGCCAGAAGAACCTACAAGGGTAGAAGACAATTCCCCCCCGCAATAAGAATTTTGAGTTGTTTTTATTCTGTCATAGATCGTTAAAATTTCTACCCAAAGCATACCATCGCTTGCAGACATAAGAAACATAGATATTAATGGAGAAGATAAAATATGATAATTTTACAAATTTATCTCCTAATCCCTTCCACCAAATCCACAATTCACATTATCTCATCCATTTTTTTTTTTTTTTTTTTTTTTGCGGTAGGCAGGCCTCTCACTGTTGTGGCCTCTCCCGTTGAGGAGCACAGGCTCCGGACGTGCAGGCCCAGCAGCCATGGCTCACGGGCCCAGCCGCTCTGCGGCATGTGGGATCTTCCCGGACTGGGGCACGAACTCGTGTCCACTGCATCGGCAGGCGGACTCTCAACCACTGCGCCACCAGGGAAGCCCATCTCATCCATTTTTATACAGCTTATTTCCTATGTAGGTATTCCTTATATTTCATAAACAATTTAAAAAGAGGAGAAGAGTATTAAATTCATTTTAGAGTTCCATTTATTGGAAAAATATTCTATCTTCACTCAAAATGTGCTACTTGCAAGTACTTGCAAAATAGCCAAAATAGCCTCTTTTTGTCATTTAGAAATAAAGTCAAGAAATTATAAAAATAAACCAACTTATTTAGTTCAAAATGCAAAAATTGCAAATATGAACTCATTTAATCAGGTTTTGGATTTTCATGCACTAACACACATTTAAATTCAATCTACATTTTAACATACAGTAATTTTTAACTCAAATACAACATGATTTTTACGTTAATTTGCTAATATGTCTTGAATAAGAACATGATTAAATTTGCATAAAGATGGTAAAAAATGAAGTTCAAACATACTATTTGATAGTACGTGAATACTTTAACGTTAGTAGGTGTCTTTTTATTATTAATAAAAAATAAAATTAAGAAATAATTTTTTAAATCTTGTAAAAGGGGGGAAACCCATTCCTTAAAAGAGGACAGCTCATTTTCTTAGGACAGGAGAAATGAACCACTGCTCAAGTTGCTGCCAGGTAGGCAGGCTCCTTACACAGTGAGGCGGCAAGGTTTGCCTGCGAGTTCACAGGCAAGATTCCATTTTTCCAGGATCTTTACAGCTACCAGCTACAGGAGCTACACAAAGAGGGGGAGGGAAAATGGAGATGAGAAGGTAGTAACGGCTGCACAAATTACCTGGGATGCCTAGAGCATGTTATTTCACCTTGTGTAGAAAAAAGAGAGAGAGAGGGAGAGCGAGTTTACGTAGTTTCAGTAAATTAATTATTTTCCCAATGAGTGGGGGAAGGAGGGCTTGAAGGGACACTGATTTTATTTTGGATGATAAATATTATCTTGTGCCACTAGATGTATAGGTGTGTGTTCCTTTGTCTGCCAACTAATTTAAGGCGTGTGGGTGTCTTGAGCATTTGGCTTAGAGCTGAAAATGCCACACTGAGGTCTGTCTTTACTCTATAGGAATATCTCAAACTGGCAGAAGAAAATAAACACCATGTTAAACTTGGAGTTCCTGCCCCTCTATAAAACTTAAAACAAATAAGCTGGAACCCTACGGCTGCGGGTGACTCAGACCCACAAAGGAGACAACTTCAGAAACAGCCTCTCTGTTCTCTTTTTCACTCTATCAGTAGCAAATTGATTAGACTGCTTTCCCATCATCCAAAGCATCCCACCCGCTATGGGCCTGACACAGTCTTTGTGTGCTGGAGAAGGCTGGGGCTCCCATGGAGAGAGAGAAGTATCACCCTGGACTGCTGATTCTAGATCTCATTGAAAACAATCATAAAAATCACAGGGGAAAAACATATCCATGTAAATTAAACTAGGTAATCTGTGTAATTATTACTAATTGATTCATCTTCATCAGTCCAGTCCTTTAATATCTGAAACATATATATATATATATACACACACACACTCATACACACTATATGTATATATATATATACACACACACACATACACTATTTCTACAAAAAGTGCCCACACGTTTTATACATGTATATATATTCATACATACAAACCTAATCCTTAATGGTAGAGATGCTAAAAAAATGAAAATTTATAAAAGCAAAGGATAAAAGTGCCCCCAATATAGTTAACTAGAAAGAAAACCAATTATCAAAGCAGAAGCTAAAATATATGAGTCATGTGAAGTTACAAAGTTTAATGAGAAATAGCCTGAGAATAGAATTGCAAAGATGAATGATTCAACTTGCAATGCTTTGCTAACCAGGACTTTCAAAATGATTGAAGTATGATTATTTGGCTCGTTAAATCTTATTTTGAACTATTTTGCCACTCACCTAGCGTAATGAGGATGTTAGAATTTGCCAGAATTCGACATTTTTCAAATTCTATAGGTTACTGTTAATGTGGTGACCACTGTCAGATCTTTAAACATTAGTATGTAAGACTTCTGTGCCCACAGATATGCCCATCATATCTAAGTTATGAAACTTTCATCTTCTTTAGGGTGTAAAAATT
Organism: Phocoena sinus; assembly: GCF_008692025.1. Lineage (NCBI taxonomy): Eukaryota > Metazoa > Chordata > Mammalia > Artiodactyla > Phocoenidae > Phocoena > Phocoena sinus. Next base: position 66,622,099 of record NC_045771.1, on the reverse strand, counting down.
CTGTCATCATAATAATCCACATGCAATTGGGAACACTCTGTTTTGTGGCTGTGATTTTGAATTGTCATCTACACTCTAGAGGATGAATGACATTCAGGTTGCTTAAAGCTGGGCTACAAAACCTCAACAAAAACCGACATTCTCAGTACTGCCTATTTTTGGCAGCAGGGTGAGTCTGCATAGAAACCAGATTTATCAAGTGTTCCACAAATTACACCTTCAAGAAAAAGAGGAAAGGAGACATCTTTCTGTACGGCTTAAAGCTAATAATTTCTCACCAAATTAAAAAAAAAAATTTCAGACACAATAATAAAGGATGCCCAACCTATGTATCGATAAAGCCATAGACGCACAGCCTGATGTGACTCTAGGGTCTAAACTCTTTGCTTGAATAGGGCTGCCTTTGTATTTGACATGAAATGCAGATTATCTTCTGGTTCTACAACCATCTTCTCTCCTTCTATTCATAAGTTTTCTATTACCTGCTGGACTATTGTGTTACTGGTAGTAACACACAGTTCTTTGTACAGAAGGACCATCCACAAAATAAGCAGCCCTTTATCCAGCCATCGCAAAACCTGCTTTTAGAAACTAAATACATTGCTTCCCAAAATGGAATAGTTTTATCGGGCTAGTAATGGGAGAAATGAAATATGGGGAGAAAAAAAATCCTATTCTTTTAAGCGTTTGCATTCCTTGAATATCAACAGTTTTTGGATTTTTGAGGGCCATCTAGGCATATTTTTCCTTTAATCATTTTAAATTCTGAAAATTGAAAAATAAAATTCTGAAAATTGTGAGCAACAAACTTGGGAGAAACTGGGAAGGCAAAGATATGGAATCTGTCACTCTATTAATAGATTTAGGTGAAAAGCTATGAAGCGACCCATTATGCCCCTAAGCACTCTGATTCTTCTGTAATCTATAAAATTAATCATGATTAAAATTACGCTACAATATTAGATCTCTGGTATAAGAGAAATAAACCCAATCTTTATAATATTAACGCTATTAAGGCATAATGGACCTTTTCTGTTGTGAAGCAAAAATACGTTTAACATTTTTTTCTTTTGGATCATTCTTTGAGACTACTTGGTTGACATTTAGTCAGCAATTCTCACAGTAACATAAGTCATTATGTCTGCTTGGTTCATTCTCTTCCAGAGTGGTGTTTAAAAAGAGATATATACAGGGACTTCCCTGGCGGTCCAGTGGTTAAGACTCTGAGCTTCCACTACAGGGGTTTGATTCCTGGTCAGGGATCCCACATGCCATGCAGTGTCGTCAAAAAAAAAAAAAAAACCCAAAAGATGTATACAATAAAATGGTGACATAACTGAGTAGTTTAATGAGAATGGTTAGTTTCTTAACCAACATTGCTACTTTCTAAAGTTGAAAAAATACTGTGCAGGAAAACATAAAACTTGTAATGCAAAAGAGTACCTTTTGCTGACAAAGTCTGAAAACATAACTAAATAGACAATAGGAAAAGTATTTATGTGTTCACACGAACCTTCCTGTATATAGCAACATGAAGTTCACTTAAATCAGAATAATGCCTCAAATTGTATTCATTTTGCTAAAACTGGGTCATACTTTAACATAGATTTTTAAAGAGCAGCTCTCAATTACAAGGATAGATTTTAGCATAAATACCTTCCCACCCAAATACATGCGTTTTTCAGTTTTATAGTGATGGAGAATACTGAGTTACCGCTTTCAATCTTAGGAGCGGGGTTTTCAAAATATTGTCCAGAGACTTCTGGGGGTCCCTGAAATCCTTTCAGGTGATCTATGAGGTCAAAAGCTATTTCATAATAATAGTAAGATATTATTTGGTTATACACTTTCTCATGAGTGTACAGTGAAATATTTCAGAGACTACATGACATGTGCTATTACAACAGAAATAGACCTGAGATCCCAGCTGTCTTTTCTAAATTATACATTACTGAGCTTTGCAAAACTGCAAAACAAGGCCATTCTTCTCATTAAATATTTTTGTTTTAGAAAACATTTCTTATAAAAACATGCTGTTCATGTTAACATTCAATTGCTTTATTATTACTATTTCAATTAAAGAAATTTTAGTGTCTCAATTTTAATTTCTAATATGGTAAATATTGATATAGACTACATTTAAAAAACCTTTTGGGTGTCCTCAGTAATTTTTATGAGTGTTTGAGAAACTCTGCCTTAAAACATACTTGGCCATTACAACACCCTTCTTACAGAAACTTTGTAAATTAAAAAGAATACTAAGTGCAGGTACCAGTCCAGAAATTTCCTTCGTATCTGTCCTTTTTACCTAAAGCAATGTGGCCGCTGAGTAGAAGAGGAACTTCCTAACTGACTGATAGACAACGCTTTAACTGGGGAGAAGAGTAAAAACAATACAGGTTTCTAGGAGTTTGGCAACTACAGATACCTCCCTTGCTGGCAATTTTATTTAAATTATATGAAGTTTCCTCCAATCAGATTCTTCCTGACCACGTAGTAAACAATTTAGAAAAATAATACTCTATGTGCTGCTCAAGATAATGAGTCTGTTGTGCCTAAAAGTAGTGATAGATGATGTCTGGGTGGGAACTCCCATCTTTATTTATTCAATGAGTTCTGCCCTTCCCCCCCTCCCCCGTAATGTCACAGTGTAGCTAAATAAAGTTGTCTTGGTAATGTTTAATATTGTTCCACCCAGTATATGAAGATCAGGTCTCTCCCACGACAGAAGCCAGAAATCATGTGTCTTTTTTTTTTTTTTTTGCGGTACGCGGGCCTCTCACTGTTGTGGCCTCTCCCGTTGCGAAGCACAGGCTCCGGACGCGCAGGCTCAGCGGCCATGGCTCATGGGCCCAGCCGCTCCGCGGCATGTGGGATCTTCCCGGACCGGGGCACGAACCCGCGTCCCCTGCGTCGGCAGGCGGACTCTCGACCACTGCGCCACCAGGGAAGCCCTCAAAAGTCATTTTAAAGCTCTTCTACAAAATTCTGTTTTTCTTGCTCTAACACATTCTCATTTGAATTAAAACCAAGAACTTAAATTGAGATTGTTCAGTAGATCTAACTTTTTCTCAGACAGATTCTCTCAGCATGAGAAATATTAAACATTGAATTTTGCTCCCCGACTTGGATATAGGTTTCTTTCTTTATATTACTAATAGATAGGTGGTTAGCATTTTACTACCAAGTTAAGTTTCAAATGTCATCTCTAAATCCTAAGTCTAAACTAGGAATCCTTTCCTCACATGCTAAAGAGTAATTCAAAGCAAAGTGTTTGAGAAACTCTACCTTAAAACATACTTTGGACTGGTCATTAATTGTGCCATTCTTTCTGCTACTGCTCTAGAAGGCAAGAAATTTCTGACTAGCTGGGAATTACCAAGTTTAATATGTCAGAGTATAGCACCATCAGATAAATTCAGTCATTAAGTGACCCAAGTGTAGGATAAGATTCCCTCCATACAATGCAACTCCAACTGGAATCTTTCAGTTGATATTTTTAACAAGTGCATGGTGGTGTGATGAGTAGAAACGCTCAAGCTAGAAAGGTCTCTATTTCAGTCCCAGCTTTGATACTTACTGGCTATGTGATATTGCCAAGTTAATTTTAACCATACTGAGTCCCAGTTTTCTTTCTGTAAAATGGGAATAACAATGTCCGTCTGGAAGGACAGTTAGGAAGCTATATGGAAAAATCCTAGCACATTTACTGGCACATGGTAGACAGTTAATCAACAGGAATTATTATATAGCTAATAAGGTAGACTTTCTGTTGTTCTTTTACTTAGTAGTATTTGTTACTATATAGAATTTGAAGAAAGCTTGAAGTGATGATCTAAATTTGCCTAAGAAGTCTGAGAACCTGATGGAATGAATGGGATCAAGAATTCCATCTGCCTTTAAGATAAAAGGTTCTGAATTTATTCATACAGACTAGGATGACAGAATCATGCATGTTAAATAATGCTATGTATTTGGACTATCCAGATTTGGGGGATTATAACAGTAGAACTATCTTGGGGAAAAAAATATCCAGTAGCAGTCATGGAATAATACAGAAGTGGGGGTGGGGAATGTCTGAGTTCATCTCAAGCTACTAAGCAAGAGCAAACACAAAACCAATTAACTACTGCCTTGACTGAGAGATTGCTTGGGTGAAAGGCAGGGATGAGGCAGGCAGGGAAAACACTGGGCCTGATGTTTATTTAAATAGATGAGTTCTAGAGTACTATAATTTGGTACCCTGTTGGGTGCCTCAGTTAGAAAGGAATATCTTATAACAAGTAGACGAGCACACATAGGATATTTTTTTGTTCTGTGGCTCGACCAGCTTCCTCAAGGACAATTTTAGTCATCTTAGAGAGCACGTTACCGGATCACTTTCCTTGTGCATAATGTGGGATGACTATGTAGGAATGCAGCCAGAAAATGGAAATATACTTGGTGCTAGTAAAGCTACTTATTGATAGTGGGACCAGGAGGAGAGTGTAGACACCCTCATTGTTAGAGCAGTCCTTACGTGACTCTCTGAGGTTTACATAGCCATTCAAATGAGGCAGGACATGAGTAACTGCCAGCCTATCTCTACTCATGTGGTATTTTTTATTTTTTTATTTTTTTATTTTATTTTATTTTTTTTGCGGTACGCAGGCCTCTCACTGCCGCGGCCTCTCCTGTTGCAGAGCACAGGCTCCGGACGCGCAGGCTCGGGACGCGCAGGCTCAGCGGCCATGGCTCACGAATCAAGCCGCTCTGCGGCATGTGGGATCTTCCCGGACCAGGGCACGAACCCGTGTCCCCTGCATCGGCAGGCGGACTCCCAACCACTGCGCCACCAGGGAAGCCCTCATGTGGTATTTTTTAAAAATCTAATTTCTTAAGAGGTATATCCACATCACTTTACTAAATAGCTTTCCCAGGCTAGATCTTTATCTAGAGCAATTTCCATAAACTAACAACTCATTCATCCTCTTACTTTTGACCATTACTATCCAAAGCTGAAAGAGTTCTCAGGGTGTGCTGCTCTACCAACAGAGCGTTCAAAGCCTAGTGAGCACATACGTTAGCCTAGATGCGCCAGCTCCAGGTGGTCTTGCAAAAATACTGAACCCCCTAGAGCCTTATAACAATAGATTCCTCCTCATGGTGCCGCACATTCACCCTTTCCCCAAGCTAACACAATCAAAATGCACTTCTACACATGCTCCCCTGGATCCTGCCAGCTCATATTAAATGTTTACTGCAATTCTTTTGTAGTATAGGCTACTTCCTACTGGCAAAGGGTGTATAGTTTCCCTGTTCAGGCTGTTCTAAGACTTGCTTTTTGTTCTAGGCCTAGGAGCCACGAGGGGTCATAGTCATGTATCTTGTGGAAAATAGACATCATCTAAGAAGGCATCAGCTTCCAGAAAGAGGGCTTTATTCTGGCAGTGAGGAGAGGACTTATTCTGCCAGACACAAAGTTCTGGGAGACTGAGTTAGGGTTGAGGAGTCTCAAACTCACCCACCGAAGTGTCACTATCCATGTTTCATAATTCTACCTCTTTTCCATTAGAACCCTGTCTTTGACGTAAGATCTATTGAGGCTGGGAATTTAGTCCCCTTTTCGGAACATAATCAAATGCTAGGCCTGAGGTTTAGCAAGTCTGCCTTGTGGCTGCAGGAAATAAAAATCTCTTTTACAGCTGCCATTCCAGGCCCTCTGGCTTTAGAACATGACTCTTAAGTTTGCAGTTAACTGCAGTATACCTATCATTTTCCTTTCAAAGTCTCCTGTATCATTAAAAGTAGTTACCCTACTTTATTATTCTTAAAATAATCACTGTCCCATAATAACCTAGTGCCACATGGACTTGATGTCTAAAGGCTTTCCTTCTAATGGCTCTTCTTCCCAATTAACCACAAGTTAAAGTTTGACGTAATTAGGATGCCACCGCATGCCAGAAGTTGATGTCACACCACTCTCACCAGCAAAGGGGTCCTTATTTATTTTACACAGATGAGCAGCCCACCTCCTATCTTGTCCTAAGAGTTCTCTTCTTAGAACCACTCTGGTTTCCTAGAAAATAGGCCCTGAGGCAGGGATTACCTACTAGTAATTTATTTGAAAGTGGAATTCCAGGAAAACAAAGCTGAGAAAAAGGAAATGAAATAATGTGCTTTGTGAATGCACAGATTCTGCTTCATGAGTTTACCAGATATACACGCCTAACTATGAGAGAAATCTACAAAAAAGGACGAATGGGGATACTGTGCCTTGAAAAATTCCATTAAAGGGAGAAAGCTAATTTATCCACCCAGTTTCCTTTTATGTCCTGTCTTCCAATGGTCAAAATTCTCCCCAATTGGATTTAACTCCCTCATAGTTTTGGGCCACATCATCCAGCCCCTTTGGCAACCAGGAGAAAGACAAGTCCATGCCCTTCTGTGAGATATTTTTATCCAAGTCCAGAAGTGACGAGAGATACCAAATACTCAAGATGCCATTGGCCCCAGAGGGCAAGAACACTTTGGCTGGTAAGTAGTTGGTCATTCGTCATCATTGCTGGGGTGGAGTGTTACACCTGAGGCTCCAGGGGACAGTTGAGCCAAGAAAGGCTGAAAAATTACATGGCATATATACACGCAACTAAAACTTGCAGAAGTGATGAACTTAAAAAGCAGAAAACAAGACATCAAGGGGAAACCTTTCACACCTAATATTTGAGACCGTTCCTAATCTCAAGGTGAATAACACTTGTTGACAATCATCAAATGCTCCAGCAAGCAGAGGAAAGCTGAGAAGCAAAGGGCTGTGTAGTTAAACTTCCTGACCACTTTGCAGATGATTGGACAAGAGAAGTTGGTTCATATTCAATACTAAAGAGCATTTTATAGAGCAATGAAGAAAACAAGCTTCTTAGTTTGAATGAAGCCATTCAAGATCTGAATGTTCAATCACAGACACTCCCTCCTAACATCTTCCTATTACTAAAAGGTGGGGAAGAGAAGGAAGAACTTGCTCAGAGCAAAAGGAGAGGAGAAAACAAAGCAGAAAAGGTGATAAATGCCACCAGCAAAGGCTGTGCTCACATACCACAGCAGTGCTTCTCAAACTTTAATGTGCATACAGACAATCCACGAGTCTTGTTAAAATACAGATTCTGATTCTGTGGTCCTGCACTAGGATCTGAGATTCCAGCTCTAAAAAGTTCACAGGTAACGCCGATGCTAATGGTCTGAAGATCACATTTTGTAATATTACAAGATACTATCCAATATTAATGGTTATTACAGATGATGCCTAACACTACAGAAGAAATCCTGAGAGAGTCTTAATTGTTTCCAGAAAATAGGAGTGTTTTTTTATAGTCTGATAAAGAACCGGTTTCTGAGATCACATCACAAAATGTACAAACCCAGTCTGCTTCCGGGGCATGCACAAGAGGCATAGGCAAATGGATTGTGAGAAAAATAAAAACTGTCTCTACTATTACAAAAGCAAGGTAAAAGAGATCTAGGGAAAGTTGGGAAACAGCAAAGGATCTTGAGGAATGAGCTGCTCTTCGAACCAACACAGAGGCTGCAATCCCATTTGGCAGGAGACTGCTATTTCCAATGATGTATGAAGTGAAAGGAAGAAGTGGTGATGGAGAGGGAAGGAATTTGGCTCTCAGTATCTCTGGATTATCGGTCACAAGTGGCTGTGGCTATAAAATCACTTAAATAGAGAAATATAACCCAATGAAAATTAAATAGATTAGAATTATGTAGGTTGAGTGCAGGTATATCTCATTTTTTGTGCTTCACTTTATTGCACTTTGCAGATACTGCGCCTTTAACAAATTGAAGTTTTGTGGCAACCCTGAGTGGAGGAAGACTATTAGTGCCATTTTTCCAATAGCACAGGCTCACTTCATGTCTCTGCGTCACATTTTGGTAATTCTAACCATATTTCAAATTTTTTCATTGTTATTATGGTGATCTGTGACATTTGATGTTACTACTGTAATTGTCTGGGTGTGCCACGAACCACACACATATAAAATGGCAAACAAGTAATAAATACCATGTGTGTTCTGACTGCTTCACCAACTAGGTGTTCCCCCACCTCTCTTCCTCTCTTCTGGCTTCCCTATTCCTTGAGACACAACAATATTGAAATTAGGTCAATTAATAACCTTACAATGGCCTCTAAGTGTTCATGTGAAAAGAGGAGACATGTCTCATCTCTCACTTTAAATCAAAAGCTAGAAATGATTAAGTTTAGTGAGGAAGGTATGTTGAAAGATGAAACAGACCAAAAGCTAGGACTCTTGCACCACTTAGCCAAATTGTGATGCAAAGGAAAAGTTGTTGAAGGAAATTAAAAGTGCTACTCCAGTGAAACACCAATGATAAGAAAGCAAAACAGCCTTATTGCTGATATGGAGAAAGATTTAGTCGTCTGGACAGACAAGCCAGCTACAACATTCCCTTAAGCCAAAGCCTCATCCAGAGCAAGACCCTACCTCTCCTTCAATTCTACGATGGCTGAGAGAGGTAAGGAAACTGCAGGAAAAAAAAGTGAAGCTAGCAGAGGTTTGTTCTTGAGTTTTAAGCAAGGACTCTGAATCTATAACATCGAAGTGCAAAATGAAGCAGCAAGTGCTGATGTAGAACCTGTAGCAAGTTATCCAGAAGATCTAGTTAAGATAATTCATGAAGGAAGCTACACTAAGTAAGAGATTTTCAATATAGATGAAACAATCTTATATTGGAAGAAGATGCCATTTAGGACAATCATAGCTAGAGAGGAGAAGTCAATGCCTGGCTTTAAAACTTCAAAGGACAGGCTGACTCTCTTGTTAGAGGCCAATGCAGATGGAAACTTTAAGTTGAAGTTAATGCTCATTTACCATTCTGAAAAGTCTACGGCCCTTAAAAATTAGGTCAAACCTACTCTGCCTATGCTCTATAGTTGGAAAGCTTGGATGACAACAAAGCATGGATGACAGCACATCTGTTTACAACACCGTTTTCTGAATATTTTAAGCCCACCATTGAGATCTACTGCCCAGAAAAAAATATTCCTTTCAAATTATTACTGTTCACTGATAATGCACCTGGTCACCCAAGAGCTCTGATAGAGATGTAAAGCAGATTCCTGTTGTTTTCATGCCTGCCAACACAACATCCATTTTGCAACCCAGAGATCAAAGAGTAATTTTGACTTTCAAGATTTATTCTTTTAGAAATACATTTCAGAAGACTAGAGCTGCCGTAGATAGTGATTCCTCTGACAGATCTGGGCAAAGTCACCTGAAAACCTTCTGGGAAGGATTCACCATTCTAGATGCCATTAAGAACATGAATGATTCAAGGGAAGAGGTCAAAAGAGCAATATTAATAGGCATTTGGAAAAAGTTTATTCCAACCTTAATGGATTGAACTTGAGGGCTTCAAGACTTCAGTGGAGTGGAGGAAGGAACTGCAGATATAGTAGAAACAGCAAAAAAAAAAAAGAACTAGAACTACAAGTAGAGCCTGAAGGTATGACTGAATTGCTATAATCTCATGATAAAACTAGAATGGATGAGGAGTCGCTTCTTATGGATGAGCAAAGAAAGCGGTTTCGGGCTTCCCTGGTGGCACAGTGGTTGAGAGTCTGCCTGCCGATGCAGGGGACACGGGTTCGTGCCCCGGTCCGGGAAGATCCCACATGCCGCGGAGCGGCTGGGCCCGTGAGCCATGGCCACTGAGCCTGCGCATCCGGAGCCTGTGCTCCGCAACGGGAGAGGCCACAACAGTGAGAGGCCTGCGTACTGCAAAAAAAAAAAATGAAGATGCTGAGAAGATTGTTGAAATGACAACAAAGAATTTAGAATGTTACACAAACTTAGTTAATAAAGCAGCGAGAGGGTTTGAGGGGATTGACTCTAATTTTGTGGCAAACTTCACTGTTGTCTTATTTTAAGAAATTGCCACGGCCCCACCACCCTGATCAGTCAGCAGCCAACAACATAAAGCAAGACCCTCCTCCAGCAAAAAGATTACTTCTCTCCAAAGGCTCAGATGATGATTAGCTTTTTTTTTTTTTTAGCATTAAGTATTTTTAATTAAGGTATACACATTTTTTTTCAGACACAATGCTATTGGACACTTGACAGACTACGGTATAGTGTAAACTTAACTTTTATATGCACTGAGAAGCCAAAAACGACTCACTTTATTGCAATATTCACTTTAATTGCCATCGTCAGCAACCAAACCCTCAGTGTCTCTGAGGTATGCCTGTACAGTAACCATAAGACACAGAAGAGAAAAAATTCTGTCAAAGTTTTAAACCCAGGTCCAAGTAACTGTGTGTGTGTGTGTGTGTGTGTGTGTGTGTGTGTGGCCTGGAGGTTTATTGATCAAGATTAACTTTGACTCCCTTGAAACACGTGCATAGGCCTTTGGGTAGCAGGCTTGTGCAGAAGCTTATATGAAAATAGGACCAGAGAAGATACAAATCTTTTATTGTCCATTTGCTCTTTGGAGATAAATTTGGATCCTGTATGTTAAATTCAGAAAACTCTGTTCCTAGAGAATTCTCAATACTTAAAGAGTAAAAGAAACAAAAATTGAGGAGAAACTATGAATTGAGAATAAGGATTTTTTCCCTACTATATAGGCAGGGTGTGGTCTAAATGGACCTTCATGGCCTACAACACCCAGACTCTTGGAACTGGTCTGCAAAGATTACAAACTTTAATCCATGCTTTGTTAAGATCCTACTAACTTCTTGATAAAATCATGCTGAGTGCCTAACTTCACGTGTTTGTCCCATTGTGCAGAAATAGGATGAGAATTCCTGAGAACTTCTAGAACAATTCTAGTAAAAATCCTATGAATGGAATTGATGAAACTCTCTTGAATATTGAATAACAGTTTCCCTGGATTTAATAACTTATGAGATAAAAACATCAAAATCAGTATTTCTAAACCATATGTCTCTTGATCTTCAAACTACACTTAATAATATATCTTCTCCTTGATGTCCTATGGGCACCTCAAACTCAACACATGCAAAATTAGACTCAATATATTATTCCTTACCACTAAAACTTTTTTCTTTTTTTCTTGCTTACTGCATTTTGGCTACTGTCAACATCATATACCCAAGAATCCATAATCAGAAGTCAAGGACTCACCTTAGGTTTCTCCCTTTCATCTCCTACATCCAAATCTTAAGTGACTCTTTAAAAAATCTACTGCATGTAAAATTTCCATTATGTAAGGCCTCATTATGTTCCAGTGAGACTACTGCAACAACTTTCTAACTAATTTCACTACCTCTAGCCTCACTCCTCTTCCCCAAAGATCTCAATCCTGCTACCCATCTATAGTGTAAGTCTGGTCATGTCTTCCACCTGGCAATAAAACTTGTACTGACTCCTTATTTTGCATTGTTGAGGAGGCAGAAATTTTCCTCTACATTTCTAGGTTCTGCTGGCTGGTCTAGAATTCAACTGATATGAAACTGATTAATCGGAGAAAATCAAACAAAAGTTTAATAACATTTATACATGGGAGAGACCAAGAAAAACTGAGTAACTCAGCAAAATGACAGAAACCCACACCTTAAATACCAACTTCAGCTAAAGACAAAAGAGGATGTTGGGGGTAGTGGTTTGGGACTCCAAAGTGGAGGAAGGCAATTCATACGAATATGGAAAAGCACATGTTTGGTAAACAAATGTTTGCTAGGCCAAGCAGGGACAACGGATCACAGAGAAGAATTTTTTTTTTCCATACGCAGGCCTCTCACTGCTGTGGCCTCTCCCGTTGTGGAGCACAGGGTCCGGATGCGCAGACTCAGTGGCCACGGCTCACAGGCCCAGCCGCTCCGCGGCATGTGGGATCTTCCCAGACCGGGGCACGAACCCGTGTCCCCTGCATCGGCAGGCAGACTCTCAACCACTGCACCACCAGGGAAACCCCCACAGAGAAGAATTTTAACAAACAGACTTTGCTAGGTTCCTCCCTGTCTACACACCTAGTTCACACTAGTTTTCTATGGTGAGGGAGAACCTGTTCCAGGTCCACATCTGCATTTTTTAAGCAGTTGAGGAGGAAGGTCAGTTTCTTCCTGAGTCTCTTAGGCCTTGATTGTTTTCAGATTGAAATAATCCATCTGCCAAAGAGGTATTCTGGGGTGATAAATTTTACTCCCCTAGAGCAAAACCATTCAAGATTCCAAACTCTTTGAGATGAAATGTTCAGCGTTATGTGATTTTTTTACCTAACTAGACATCTCCCACCACTCCAACAATTCTTGGTTCTGCCATAACAAGAAGAATATAGATTGGCAAATACATCCTGCTCTGTTCCTTTTCATGTGCTATAGTCTCTTCCTGGAATGACCTTTCTTCCCCAACTCTCCACAATACCTGGAAATTCATATTCATTTTCAAATCTCAGCATAACCAGTGTTACCTAAGAGAAACTCCTTTCCCCTCTCCCTACCCGTGAAAACAGTTAACCACTTCTCTTCTGGACTGCTTGTGTGTTTCAGACATAGTTCTGTCATTGCACTTGGTACATTCTGTGGTAGTTTGTTTACATACCTATGCCCATTACATGAACGAGACATTAAAGGTAAGTACATCGACTATTCTTATTCAGTCCTGTTAAGCACTGTCAACTGAGACACGTAAATCTGTAATGTACAAATGCACACATACATGCCCACTTGCATGTAAGAATGAATGAATAATTAATGCTGATTAAGTCCTTTACAGTTTCAAGTTATCCAGCTTGCTTTCTCTCTGTATCTGGCAATCATGTTAATCCTCTGATGGTATGTTCTTATTTTTAATATGGTAACCAATTCAATCCTTACATGTAGTAACAATAGCAACACAATTTGGAAACATTAAAAAGATCTGTCAAATTGAATATTTTTTCAAGTTGTTATCGCTCACCTACAAATGAAATATAAATGTGACTGACTCAATTATAGCTCCTTATATGACTCTTTTCTCAGGTAGGCCCATAGAAATCTTTATAATATCTTCCTCTTTCTTTTAACTCTGAAGTTAGAGTTAATAAGTTATCTTTTCCTTCTACTGTTCACTCCTCTTCTCAGTTTGGGGTCTTCAAGAACCCTGAAGATTTTGTTTGAACAAAATGATAGTGAGGAAACTGTAGTTTATTCAAGTCACCACACTAAAATGGATCACATAGAGCCTGAGAAAACACCAGAGAGGTAATTTTTTTCTTTACATAGGAAAAGTCAACTTAAATTTCTTCCCATATAGTAACATCAGAACTCAATACTGGCCACACATTAGAATCACTTAGCAAGCTTTACAAAGAACATCCCAATACCCAGATCCTGATGCCAGAGATATCACTTATCTTGACTGGGGCTAAGGCATTCATCTCCACAGAGACTGTAATAAATAGTCAAAGAACAGAACCACCGTTAATAGATTCGAGAGACACTACTGGAAATGTAGAGAACAAAGCTTTGGATAAGTAACCTGTCTCATACAACAGGAAGGGAAGGCAGAGAGAAATAATCTCTAAACATACACACACAGGGCAGCACTCCCTGGAAGTCCAGTGGTTAGGACTTGGTGCTTTCACTGCCGGGGCCCTGGATTTGATCCCTGGTCTGGGAACTAAGATCCCACAAGCCATGCAGCACAGCCAAAAAATCACACACACACACACGTGTTAAAAAGTGCAATGCGTTTTCACAGATGTTATCTCTTCTAACCTCTACCTCTGTGTGGTCTTCACTACTTATTCCTTTTGTAATGATCCACTGGGTAAGCCAGCCAGGTGGAGAAATGGAAAACCTATCTTTTCTGGTATGTTTTCTCCTGACAGTTGGTAGATGATAGCTTAGTTCTAAATTGAAAAAACGCAAGTTGTAAACCAACCACTCATGTGCAGTACTTCCCAACCATTGCCCAAATAGAGTTTTCTTGGAATGGACAAGAAATAACGATTAATCTAAATTATCCATTATGTAGGAGGATGAGAATTCTTGAGCGTGCAAGTAAAATAGATCATTTCAATCTATACATATATCATTCTCAAACTCCTCCCAATTTTTTTCCACCTACAACTGTAAGGGAAGCCATTAATAAACTACAAGCTAATTCATCTGTAATTCTATCTTATTTCTCTGCTCTTATGCACAGCAGGAAAAAAAAAAGAAGTTAGAAAAAGCAAAAAGACTAGCATATTGTACAGACTTAAAAAATTCTTACCTCTGAAATGATGCACACATATCATTAAACATTTGTCCAAACCCATAGAATGTACAACACCAAGAGTGAGCCCTAACGGTAACTATGGACTTTGGGTGATTACAATGCATTAATGTAGGTTCATCACTTGTAACAAGCATACCATGCAGGTGGAATGATGATGATGGGGCAGGCTATGCATGTGTGGGGGCAGGAGGTCTATGGGAAATCTCTGTGCCTTCCCTTTAATTTTTCTGTGAACCTAAAATTGCTCTAAAAAAAAAAAGTCAATAAAAAAAACCCCTCTCAAATTCTAAAGTAACCATGATAGGGGGACAGGGGTGGGGGGTGATGGAGAGCAAAAAGTTGTAGGGACAACGGAGATGGACAAGAAACGCTAACCTAAGTTCAGAGAAAAGCCTGCTTAGAAATTCATATAAAGGTCTTTAAGTTAAGAAATTTGACCCATTTTAAATAAAGTAACACTAATAATCTCTTAGGTAGAACTTTTATAAATACAAAGATGATGAGTTCTAAAAATACATACCCTTGAAGCTTTTGTGCTTCAATATCAGTAATTCTTTTACTAAAGTTACTTTTTTGGGGAGAGAGAGGGAGGGACAGGGAGAGAGAGAGAGTGTGTGTATGTGTTATCCAAGAACTCTTAAATCTAAGAAGAATTTACAGATTTAGTGATAACTTATAAGAGTAATTAAGGTTACACATGTTTTGAGAGAAAAAAAGGGGAAAAGGAATTTCCAGGGGTAAATTATTTTTCAATATCATTTTGTATTAAAATATTATTTTAATAGATGAACAAGTCTACATAAATTATATCTCCAAATGAATATATTTAGTCTAGTTTCAATCTTTCATTCAACACATTTTTAAGCACGTACAGCAGGACAGGTACTATTGCAGGTGTTGTGGATGCAGTGGGGGACAAGGCAGGTAAAGCTCCTTTCCTCATGAAGTTTGCATTCTTACGTGGGGCAGGGAATGAGAGTCAACAAGTAAATAATTTCAAATAGTGATACACGTTATGGAAAAAATTCCAAATAAGTAATAAGTATTACTTCATAATTTTTCTGGTGGTAGAGAAAAGTTTGGTATTTCCAGGATAGAAAGTTACAGATATATGGAGACATCATACTAGTTTCCAGCCAGCAGCGTACTGAGTGCTAAATCAATAATGGTTTATGATGTATTTTCTCAGTTTTGTAAGCATATAGCTTTCAAATGTCTAGTTCCTGATAAGCATTATTTTTTTTTCTTCCAAGCAAATATATAGTCAAACACATACAGTCACAGAATGTTGTAGTTTCCCTTGTAGGGACAGCACGGTTTTACAGCCACAATTATATAGAAAGTACAAACACACACACACACACACACACACAGACACACAGACACACACACACACACACAGATATGTGTTGATTTGTATGGCTCATGGTCTTCAGAGAAATCTGCCCAAAGAGGTAATCTCTTAAAATTACTCACTGATCATTGGAAATCAGGATTATCGGTAAATATAGTTTTCCTAATCTGCTCTCATTTCCAAACTGTAACATCCATGAGGTTAACAAAAAGCAAAACTCAAATTTTTTAAATTTACTTATTCAGAGTTTTTTTAAAAACCTAAGCAACTTTGAGCCTTATGTGAAGCTTTGTGTGTGTGCTGTGTAATGTTGGGAGGAGAGACAAGGCGGCCGGGTTACTAGGATAAAGAAGGCACCAGTAAAGATATGGTTATTTGTTTATTTCCTCAGGGTGACCTTTGGAAATGCTGATGCATTTTCAGAGGGATTAAGGAAACAATTTAGTTATTATGAAGGATTTAATTTCAGTCTCTCTTCTTTCAATCATCGTAAAAACAAAGATGAGAGAAATATCTTCAACGCTCAGAGTTCCACACCTGCCCTCAGTCTCTTAAAAAAAAACACACTAGTTTTGAAAGAGCCGTGATTTACAGAAATGGGAAATGTCCCAACAACAGCTGGTTCAGAACTGGTTTATCGTTATATTGCTTTGTACAATTTAGGCTTGCACAGTAAAACGTAAGCATTGATATTTAACAGTCAAAAAGAAGAGAAAGAGTTTGCATGCTTCGCTCAAGTTATGAGAAGTAAAGCTCACCGCATAGCAAAGAAATGAAATGGGAAAGATTAGGAGAACAGCATGGAAGAAAATGAACCAGAGCTCTAGATGGCAAAGTTGTTACAATGTAAGCCTAGGGGGATGTCATGACTAACTACAGAGCTGTGTCCTTAGAATTTGCTGGAACATGCAAGTCTCAGCAAATGCATCAGAAACATGAGATGTGATGAAACACTTTCTATTTATCCTTTTCTATACGGAAACTGTGCAGGTGAGTGGGCCACAGAGCAGTTAAAATGAGAAAATAGTGAGTCCTAATCCCAGGATTGCCACAGTATTGTTCTGTGACCTTGGCCCGCTGATCAAACATCTGTAAAACTTCTTTGCTTCTTCCTCTTAACAGATACAACCCTTGAGCCCACAAGCAAGGGGAATACTAGTGGGCATTTCATAAACACTGGTGCTGATAATGGCTGTTATGGGAGATAACTAATGATTATAAGGAGGGCAATTTAAATGCAAAGTGATATGTAAATGTTGAGCACTATAATGGAGTCTACTTTGAAAAGGGAGAAAACAGCATATTTTATGGGAGCTATAGACTGGAGAATAATGGTATTACAGCTGGTATGTAGCCAGCCAAAGAAAAGGGAAAGACTGGGATTTTCCTAAGTATCTATTTCACGAGCACCACGAATATAGTTTGACTATTTTTGAAAATACCTAATAGATAACTGAGTAGACTACACTGAAAATATCCTTTCGTAAAAATATAATTCAGTTTACCTATTATTAATTATAGTAAGAGAAATAATAATTTTTATCTACTGAATAATTTGAGAGTGGGGTACAAAAAAGGACAAGATGGACATAAAAAAATAAGAAAGAGAGCTACATTTTAAACAGATGTATGCCTTCACAGGTCACTGCTTTTTAAAAAACAGATCTATAATTCACATACCATATAATTCACCCATTTAAAGTATAAAATTAAATGATATTTAGTGTACTCATAGGGTTGTACAATCACCACCACAATCTGATTATAGACCATCTCTTCCCCTCTAAGGAAACCTCCTGCCTTTAGCAATCACTCCACATTTGTCACTTCCACTCCCAGCCCTAAGCAATGACTAATCTAAGTTCTGTCTTTATAAAGTTGTATATTCTAGACATTTCATACCTATGAAATTAAATAATACACTGTATTTTTTGTAACAGGCTTCTTTCACTTAGCTTACTTTTTACAAAGTTTATCAGTGTTTAATCCCGTATCAGTACTTCACTCCTTTGTATTACTGAATATAGTCCATGGCATGGTTGTAACACTATTCATTCATTGGTTGATAGACACATGGGTTATTTACATGTCTTTGGCTATTATGAACAATGCTACCATAAACATATGTGTACAAGTTTTGTGTGGATGTATGTTTTCATTCTCTTAGCTATATACCCTGGAGCGAACTTGCCAGGTCATATGGTATCTTTGGTTTGACAGATAGAGGAACTACCTAACTCTTTCTTAAAGCAGCTACACAATTTTACCATCAACAAAGTGTGAGCTTTACAATTTCTCCACATCCTCACCAACCCTTTTCATTAACTTTCTTTTTAATTATAGCCATTCTAATGGGTGTAAAGTATACCCATTGTGATTTTAATTTGCATTTCCCAATGACAAATGATGTTAAGCACTGGTTAGTTTGCTTATTGGCCACTTGCTGTCTTCTTTGGAAATAAGCCTATTCAAATCCTTTACCCGGTTTTAAATTGAGTTTCCTTTTTATTGTTGAGTCTTAAGTGTTACTTTAATATTCTGGATACAAGTCCTTTATCAGATATATAATTGGCAAATATTTTCTCCCAGCCTGTGGACAGTCTTTTCACTTTCCTGATGGTACCATTTGACACACACACACAGTTTTTAATACTGATGTAGTGTAATTTATCTTTCTTAAGAAAAATCCTTTGTGCTTTTGGTGTCATACCTAAGGAACCATTGCCTAAATCAAGGTCATGGACTTTTACTTCTGTGTTTTTTTCTAAGAATTTTATATAGTTTTGCATATTAATAACAGGCTATTCCAGCACCATTTGTCAAAGACTATTCTTTCCCCATAGAAATATCTTTGCATCCCTATGAAAAAATCAATTGACCATTGTCAGGGACAAAGAAAATTTCCTCTACCCTTCTAGACTCTCCAGGCTGGTCAAAGAATTAAAGTGACATAAGACAGATTAACAGGAGAAAAATCACACAAAAGTTTAATAACATGTATACATAGGAGAGACACAGAAAAACTGAGTAACTCAACAAATGACAGAAACCCACACCTTAAATACCATCTTCAGCTAAAGATGCAAGAGGGTGTTGGGAGTAATAGTCTGGGATTTCAAAGAGGAGGAAGGCAATTCACAAGGAAAAGCAAATGTTTGGTAAACAAATGTTTGCCTGGTCCTGCAGAGACAATAGAACCCAGCCCGGACTCTGACCACTAAGAAATTCCTTCACCATGCCTCCTCTATATTCTTTGCAGATATCTTTGGTAATAGCTCTATTCCTGTAATATTTCTCTACCTAAATTATTTAGGCAGCTGGGGGGAAGGTCAACTTTCTTCCTGAGCCTTTTGGGCTTTGATTGTTTTCAGCTCGAAATAAGCTGCATGTCAGAGACATTTTGGGGTGGTAAATGTTGTTCCCCTACACCATGAAAGTAAGAGTTTATTTCTGGCCTCACATCTATCCTTAGGCCAGTTACTACACTGTCCTGCTTACTGTAGTTTTACAGTATCTTAAAAGTTAGGAAATCTGAGTCCTCAAAATTCGTTTTTCTTTACAAACATTATTTTGACTCTTTTAGGCACCTTGCATTCCGTATGAATTGTAGAAAAAGTATGTCAATTTCTAAAAGAAAAGCCAGCGGGAATTTTGATAAAGATTGTATTAACTATGTAATTCAATTTTGGTAGTGTTAACCACTTAACAGTATTAAACACTCCAAATCATGAACTTGGTAGCTATAAATTTCCCTCTAAGCATGACTGTAGCTGATACCATAAATTTTAGTATGTTGTGTTTTGGGTGTTTTTTCAAAATTTTCTAACTTCCTTTCTAATTTCTCCTTTGATTGTTTATTTAGGAATGTGTTCTTAAATTTCTGCATATTTGGATTTTCCAGTTTTTCGTGCTACTGATTTCTAATTACATTTCATTGCAGTCAGAAAACATTTTGTATAATTTCAATTCCTTTAAATTTATTGAGATTTGGTTAATAGCCTACCGTATCATCTACCTTGAAGGATGTTCCATGTGCACTTAAGAAGAATGTGCTTTTGTTGGGTGAAGAGTTTGTAGATGTCTATAACATTTATTTGGCTTACAGTTATTTTCAACTCTTCTTCTTACTAGTTGATCTTCTGCCTAGTTGTTCTATCCATTATGCAAGTTGTTCTATCTAACTATTATTGTTGAATTGTTTATTTCTCTTTCGTTCTATTAGGTTTTGCTTCATGGCCTTAAGTTTCTGTTGTTAGATACAAATATGTTTATAGTTATTAGGTGTTCCTTGTGAATTGACCCATTTATCAATACAAAATATCCTTCTTTGCCTCTAATAAGAATTTTTCTCTTGAAGTATTTTGTTCAATATTATTACAGTTATTCCAGCTCCCTTTTTTTAAAATAAATTTATTTATTTATTATTTATTTATTTTTGGCTGTGTTGGGTCTTCATTGCTGCGCCCAGGCTTTCTCTAGTTGCGGCAAGTGGGGGCTAGTCTTCATTGCGGTGCATGGGTTTCTCATTGTGGCAGCTTCTCTTTGTTCTGAAGCATGGGCTCTAGGCGCACAGGCTTCAGTAGCTGTGGCACACGGGGTCAGCAGTTGTGGCTTGTGGGCACTAGAGCACAGGCTCAGTTGTTGTGGCACACGGGCTTAGTTGCTCCACAGCATGTGGGATCTTCCCGGACCAGAGATTGAACCCGTGTCTCCTGCAATGGCAGGCGGATTCTTAACCACTCTGCCACCTGGGAAGTCCCCCAGCTCTCTTTTTGATACTGTTTGCAGCATACATCATTTTCTATCCTTTACTTACAACCTGTTTATAATTTTTAATCTATAATGTGTCTTCTATAAATAGACTTGGATTAGATTTCTTTTACCCATATGGCAATCTGTCTTCTGATTGGATTTTTTACTTTTTTTTTTTTTTTTGCAGTACACGGGCCTCTCACTGCTGTGGCCTCTCCCGCTGCAGAGCACAGGCTCCAGATGCGCAGGCCCAGCGGCCATGGCTCATGGGCCCAGCCACTCCTTGGCATGTGGGATCTTCCCGGACCGGGGCACGAACCCATGTCCCCTGCATCAGCAGGCGGACTCTCAACCACTGCGCCACCAGGGAAGCCCTGATTGGATTTTTAATCCATTCATATTTACTATTTTTGATATTGGATGTACATTTACCATTTTGCTTTTTGTTTTCCATGCACCTCATTTCTTGTTTGTTCCTCTATTCCTCATTTATTGGCTTTTGTATTAAGTGGATATTTTCTAGTGTATCAATAACAGCTTTAATGATTTTTTTATTTGTAGTTTTGAGTTTTTTCTTACTGGTTGCTCTAGGACTTACATCATAACTGTCAGATTCTACTTCAGATTTATACTGACTTAGTTCCAAAGAAATATGGAAAATTTATTCATATATAAGCCAATTCCCTCTTTGCCATCTTGTTTGTGCTATTAGTGGTATACATATTGTATCTATATATGCTACACCTCCACCAATACATTGTTAAAATTATTACTTTTTTTTTTTTTTTTTTTTTTTTTTTTTGCAGTACGCGGGCCTCTCACTGTTGTGGCCTCTCCCGTTGCAGAGCACAGGCTCCGGACGAGCAGGCCCAGCCGCTCCCCAACACGTGGGATCTTCCCAGACCGGGGCACGAACCCGCGTCCCCCACATCAGCAGGTGAACTCCCAACAACTGCGCCACCAGGGAAGCCCAAAATTATTACTTTTTATAATCATTTGCCTTTTAAAGAAACTGGGAGAAGAAAGGACAGCAAGTATATTTTTGTAGAGTTTGTAATTTTAACCTTTTTAAACCATTTCTGGTTCCCTTTGAAAAACTTCCTTTATTATTTTCTGTAAGGCAGGTGTTCTAGCATCCTAATCTCTCAGTTTTTGTTTATCTGGCAATATTATTTCACCTTCATTTTTGAAAGATAGTTTTGCTGAATTTAAGATTTTTGACAGTTTACTTTTAGCACTTCTCATGTCTTCCACTGCCTTCTGATCTCCATTGTTTCTGAGAGTTGTTCATCTCACTGGAGTTCGCATGTACAGGTTGAGATGTTTTTTCACTTGCTGCTTTCAACATTTGTGCTTGTCTTTCAACATTTTGACTGTAATGTATTCCATTGTGGATCTCTTTCCATTCTTCCTATTAGAAGTTTTTTCAGCTTCTTGGATGTGTAGATTTATGTTTTTCTTCATATTTGGAAAGTTTCCAGCCATCATTTATTTGCTGTCTTTTTCCCTTTTCTTCTCCCTCTGGTATATCCATCACATATAATCTTGAGCGTTTAATTGTCCCACATTTCTCTGCGGTTTTGTTCTTTTTTTTTTTTTTCCTGTTTTCTTCAGATTGCCTGATCTCTATTGACCTATCTTCAGTTTGCTGATTCTTTCTTCTGACAGATCAAGTCTCCTGTTGAGCCCCTCTACTGAAATTTTCACTTTGGTTATTTTACTTTTCATCTCCAGAATTTCTGTTTCTTTTTAATACTTTCATCTCTATTTATAGATGAGGCATTATCATCATACCTTCAATTCCTTAAGCATTGTTTCTTTTAGCCTTTAAACATCTTTATAATAGCTGCTTTGAGGTCTGTCTGCCAAGTCCACCATCCTACCATTTGGGCCTCCTTGGAAGTAGTCTTTATTGCCTGTTATTTTATTATGTGTATGGATTACACTTTACTGTTTCTTTGCATATCTCAATTTTTTTATTGAAAACTAGATACTTTAGGTATACTGTAGCAAATCTGGATACACATAACCCTCTGGGGGTTTTTCTTGTTTGCTGAGTTATCTGTTTATAGTTGACCCTTGAACAACATGGGTTTGAATTGTGCAGGTCCACTTATACACAGATTTTCTTTCAGTAAGTATGTACTACAGTACTACATGGTCCATGGTTGATTGAATCCAAAGATGAAGGACCACAGATACAGAAGGCCAACTAAAGTTATAAGCGGATTTTCCACTGCACAAAGTGTTGTCATCCCTAATCCCCATGTTGTTCAAGAGTCAACTGATTTTGTTCAATGAACTTGGTTGAACTGATTCTGAAAATTCTAATTCCTTCCCCATGTGCAGGTCTGATTTTCCGACTCAGATTTCTTCCCATTGTTGTTATATGTGACAGCCTTCCTGACTCCAAGAATTGACTAAGGTCCCAGGAGGGCTCCTCTTGGCTATCTTTTCTCCAGTTCACTCTATTAAACTTCTGGTTACTTTTTTTTTTTTTTTTTTTTTTGCGGTACGCGGTCCTCTCACTGTTGTGGGCTCTCCCGTTGCGGAGCACAGGCTCCGGACGTGCAGGCTCAGCGGCCATGGCTCACGGGCCCAGCCACTCTGCGGCATATGGGATCTTCCCGGACCGGGGCACGAACCCGTGTCCCCTGCATCGGCAGGCGGACTCTCAACCGCTGCGCCACCAGGGAAGCCCTGGTTGCTCTTTTAAAGTTGCCCTCAACAAATGTGTCCACATTTTAAAAGTCACCCTTAGACATAGAGTTCTCCATGCTGTGTTCTAAATAAAGCCAGTTTCCTCAGCCAGAGCTGCAGAGCTCCTTGTCCTTATGGGCTGCCTTTCCTCCTGAGCAGAAACTTTGCACCATTTTAGCAAAGCTAGGGGTAAGTACCTGCTTTTCCAAGAGTGACACCTTTGCATGTGAGTGGCTGCGAGGGGAAAGGCAGGGTGGCTTCCCCTTGTTTTCTCGGGTTGCCCCTCCCAGCCTGCAAAATTGGGGTCCTTGTGTTTTCAGTCTGCTGCATTTGGGGTTGAACTTCTGCTTTATGATTAAGGATTGGATAGGAAAGGGGAGACCTATTTCTCTCAACCACACCTGCATGGGATAGACAGACATTCTGCAACATGGGGCTGGGATGAGAAATGGAAACTGTAGCCCCAGACTGAAAGCTTAGGGAAGAGGGAGCCCCTCTCTTCTTGGCTGTAGGTGACCAGGGAAGAGCACCTGGTATAGAGCTTCTGTAACATGGAGCTAGGGGTGGAGGTTAAGGGAACAGGCTGTGACTCAACTGCTCCAGATTCGTGCTATTCTTACCGAGATTTAGTACATTTTTTCAAATGAATGTTTCTCCATTCACTCTATGCCCTTAGGACAATTTCCAGAAACTTAAAATGACTATTTTACTTACAATTTTTATTGGTTAAATTGGAGTTTTGCTGGGGAGAGGGTTCATCAAGTACCTTATTCTACCATTCAAGAAGTCCCACTTCCCCCACATTCTACAGCTTGATGTTTAACCAAGTAGCATAAATATATACTCTGAATGGCATACCCTTTTGATATTTCTTCTCCTACCTTACAAGGTGAGGAGTATGAGATGAGAAATATGGCAGAAACGTCACTATGGAGTACATTTTAATATGCAGGTAACTCTCATGACCAATTGCAGTCTTCCACACAAACTCTACAAATAGGATGGATATATCCTTAATCAGAACCAGGAATCAAAACTATTTCTGAGTCAGGTTTTGTCTGTGGAGGCCCCTTCCAACTTCTGGGCTCCCCAAGACTGTTTAGGCAGCAAAGCCATATTTTTACCATATTTTTACAATTTTGTTTTTGTTATTTTTTTAAACCTGAGATTCTTTCCAGTTGATATTTTATAAGAATGATAAAACAAGTTTGGCTTTTTATTTTCCCTTTTACCAAAGGTATTAAATGTCAACTCAGGTGATAGGCATCTCCAGCTGGAATCAATATCCCCATGGATTAAGGTCACTTGCTGACTATTCATTAGAGTACCAGGTCACATCTTTGGCAGAATTTAAAGTGCTTAGAAATGCCTGAAGAAGTTAAGCAGGTCTAAGTTTCTACAGAGGTTTGTTTAGTCATTAAATTAGGTTGGCTGCTAAGCCTGGTAACCCAATCTTTAGATTGGTAGAGCACTACGTATTTTGCAAGGACATTGCCTACTTGGTCTCCGTGGAAGAAATTTATTCCAGAAATGACACAGTATGGTTATAAATGACACCAATGAAATCATACAGCAAAACTCTGAGGTTGGTTCTTAAATGGACAAGCAGTTCATTGAGTTCAAAACTGATAGTTCAAATGCAATGTTACGAACGTTAGTTCAGATATTATCCTGCATATACAAAAATAATTAAATTTAAGCAATATGGTTATCAAAAATCACTTCTAACCAACAAAGACATGTTGGTATTTGCCATTACTTATTCTACCAAATAGTTACTCCTAGATACCTGTGAAAATTAGTATTCAGTGGCAACACTTTATGTTTCCCATTTTATCAAATTACATGATGTCTCACCAGTTATGGTTGATAAGTCTTTACTTCCAATAGCGTCTTTTTCATGTATTCCCCTATGATTTTACTTTGAAGTAAATTTTGTGCTTTATAGAAAAGCTATCATTATGCTAATAATGACTATATAGGGTAGTGAAATATATTTTTTTCTATTTTCTAAGTTTATATAGAAATCTTCTTTAATGTATGAATATTTACTAGCACATATAAACACAAGTAGCCAGTAATGCTAACAGCAAAATATCAAATATTTATGAACTACACAGTAAAAACTAAAATATACTTTGTAAAGATCCCTTAGCAATAAAAAGATCTGAAATGAAGCGTTTCCTAGCCTCTCTGATTTGTTTATATGAGACTAACTCAAGTCTTGGTATACTTTTTAAATCAGCACTGTCGACTAGAAATATATGCTATGTGTGTAATTTTTAATTGTCTGGTAGCACATTAAAGGAAGGTTTAAAAAAACGTAAAATTAATCATTGTCTTTTGCCTTCTTTCCATCAAGAGTTTTTATACAAAAAGTTCATGTTATTTGCTAGATTAGATCCTATTAAAAGTCACTTAAAAACTTGTTATGTACATGTTTCTCATTTTAGCTGATTGATATATTCTTCTCTTTGATTTTCTGTGCCTAATTTCATTGATATTTTTGTTGCTGAAAGGAAGTACCAAATTTACCATGAACTTTTTGAAAATGTCTCTATATATTGTCCAGTTTATTGTTTTAAAAAGTTTTGCACAACAATGAAACAGCTTTTTGGTTTTGCTTTGTCCTAGTGACTTGCAAATGCTATTCACCATGCAATTTACAACCTCTCTCTCTTGACTTTACTGTTCTGGTTTTAGTGTCTTCATTCAATGCTGCATCCACAGTAAGCCTTCATTTCAAATTTTAAAATATGTCCATACTTGTTTTTAGCTAAAATAATAATTATAATTAAAATAATTAGTATTTCCTTTTAATTACCACTTACGAATTATATAGGTATTACTGCATAAAATGTCAAGTAAACATGCCACAATTTTACATTGATGTATAGAAAAAATGCATTCAAATTGAGTCAATCCATTGACAGTGACTAGATGCACACACCTGATCTGCACACCACTAAAAACAGCAACTTACACAGTGCAACAGTTACAGTGAAATGTCGTTCTACCAATTTAATGAAGTTGTGTTTCACAGAAAAGTATTTTTTACGACTTCAGTTTTGAAATTAAACTTTGGTAAGTGAAAATTATAAAATTAAAATTTAGTTCCTCATCACACTGGTTAGTGGTTGCTACAGTTCTAGATAAATGTGCACCAGATCTTACTAATGAAAAACAGTTGAAAGCTAGACTGAGATGCTCCTAGTATTCCTTAGGTTATCAATCTAGGCTAGTTCTCAGGGATTTTATCTATCCACAAACAGCATTGCTATCAGAGCTGGCAACTGTCAAAGCTCTGAGGCAGGCAGACAGGTTGGAGCTTGCAGGAGAAGGAGAATCTGGGAAGCAGGGCACATCAAGCTGTTGATGTGGGACCATGTAGTGTTGCTGGTGGAGATGTCAGTCTATGGAAATTGGTTGCCTTTGTGTAGCTCCTTCTTCTGTTAGCAGCCAAAGGTCTGGTTACGGGGGTTGGAGGCTCCTGCTGGTCAGCAGGGCCAGTGGTTAGGACAGTGAATAAGGGACATGGAGGACAAGCTGGAACCTGCCATCACACCTGTGTTTCTGACCACATCTCACAACAGCCTTCAGAGCGCAATAGCCACTACTGCACTTCCATCTTCCATATACCTTTCTCTTTGGTCGATTCTAACCCAGGGCCACAGAAGGAAGGTGGTTTGGAGAAAACTAATTCCAGTTTAACCAAGTGAACACAGTATAAACTACCACAGACTGTGAGTTCAAAAGTCTCCCCTAAAATATAGAAAACATTATACTTTTTTCCAAATCACTGTTGGAAAAGACAAAATTCCAGTGTCAACCATGGTAATGGGAACAGAGTAATTATGTAGACTTTCACATGGAAGTGTAGCTAAGGGGTTAACTTATGGTCCCTTACTTGAAAAAGAATAAAAGTTATTCTCCTTCCCAGTGAATATATAATTTTAGTCATAATTTGCCCATCTTCAAGAAGATTCTATATAAAAGACAGATGAATCAGGGAAGAGATACATAATCGTCCCTCGGTCAGGATGCTATTATTGAAAGAAGAGCAAGATTGCCTGTCACGCACAATCACTTCTAAATAACTGCAACACAAATACTATCTTCTCAAGGACGAATTAAGTCATTTGTCTAAGGAGTACAAAAATGCTGAAGTAGATCTAGAGAAACAATGTATATATGGTCTCTAAAGATAAGGTTATCTTTAAGAAGTGGTCCATACTTCTCCAGAGACCCACCTGATCTGTAATTGACACACTTCTCAGAACAAGAAAAGTGCATTATTAAAGACCAGACTTATTAGTAATTATCTACCAGCATGTGTTCTTTTGCAGGAATGCTATTCCAGGGAAATAAAGCTGAAGGCTACTTTTATTCTCAGAATTAATGTTATCCCAGACTATTTTAGTTTTCACCTTCAGAGATTTTCATTTAAGCCTAAGACTAAAGATTTGAAAGCTGCTGTGGACCTTTTAAACTTCAATGACCAGGAATTAGAAAAGCTAATGCATGGGTTCAGAGGAGTAAGAATTTTGTTTTTATTCTCTGGCAGGAGAAACAGTCAGTACATAAAAGATTCTTTAACTGTGCCAGGTGGGGTAAAAATATAATCTTTTCTTTGGATGAAAATTCTTTTCACCACAATTTAGTCCTATTCGTGGACTAACTTGTAAAATGGCTACATGGGAAAGAAGGCCTTTTTCTATTTTGTTGTTTTTCTGCTTTCATATGGTTAATTCAGGGGTTTGGTCTGAGGAAAACAATGACTCTCACCAGAAAGACCTCTCCAGAGGGCCAATGCCAAGGAAGGGGGAAGGGAAATGTAGATAGATCAAGAGGTGTATGGATCATGTCACACCACCTAGATTTTTTTTACCCCTACCTGTTGCTCATCTCTCCATGCCCTCTGCCATGTTGGCCACCACAATGTACTTCCTGGTATTCCAAGAGCAACTCCGAGGACACCATAAAGAAGATTCCACTTGTGAGCGGAAGGTCATAGGGCTTTTCACTGGTCAGACACTGAGAGTTGTCATTCTTGACACGGAAAGCCTCAGTGGAAAGAGACCACACTCTCAACCTTCCTGTGAAGGAAAAGGAATGAGAAACCACTCTGCAGCAAGCATGAGCCATTTATTATGGAAAAGGAAAGATGACTCAGGGAATGAAGCTAAGAGTCCAGAGGAAGGAGCCAAAAGCCTCAGAAACCCATTTCCAGGAAGCAGAATTGGACCTAGCTGGAAGTGTTGATACACGTCTAATGCGATTTCAGAATTTCTTGGCACTAGGGACCGTTTGCCTCCTGTGATGCTTCCTCAACACCTCCCCACACCACGGTGAACAGGAGTGTCTACTGTGACCATTCTATCCCTGTCCCACCACTGTATGTTGGGTATGTGAAGGGCAATTAACTTGTCTCTTTAGTTCACAGGTCTTCGGACTGAAAGGAAACATACTTGCCGCATCCTGATTTGGATATCAAGATTCTAGACCTCAAGCCTGAGCCTAAACTTATAATGGGATGAAACTTTGGGAATTTGGGGGAAGGAGGAAGTTTATTTCCTAGTTGGCGTTAATTCAACCTGGAGGCCATTACACTGAGGTGGCCTAAGCCTTTCGTAGCCTATGCAAGCGAACCAAAGCCTCAGCCTGTAAATCCCATGAGGTAAAGTCATGGAAACCAAGGACAACCAATCACCAACAGCCGACTAGTCTTTTCGAAATAAGACAAACACTTAAGCTACAGTCCATCAAATAATGCCCTTGGTTTGTTTCCTCACCTTTTCTGTAAAAGCCTTTCCCCTAGCTCCTGTCAGTGAGGACTTCTAACTACTTTCTATTTGGTGCTGCCCAATTCAAATAGATTTTTGCTCAAATAA
Organism: Phocoena sinus; assembly: GCF_008692025.1. Taxonomy (NCBI): domain Eukaryota; kingdom Metazoa; phylum Chordata; class Mammalia; order Artiodactyla; family Phocoenidae; genus Phocoena; species Phocoena sinus. The sequence goes on along the minus strand of NC_045771.1, from coordinate 66,593,171 downwards.
ACTCTTACAATTTTTAATATGCTTCAGTTTATCTTTTAACATTGGCGAGATTATGCTTATTATGGGTTTCTTATGGCTATACTGGACAAAGACAAGGCAGTTAAAAGGTTGTTGCAACTCTAATATTTTAAAAACATGTACTCTTCTCCACATTAGAAAATGTCAGTTGAGTTAGATAGAAGTGGATGGATTCAAAAGATATATGGGAGGCAGACTTCCCTGGTGGTGCAGTGGATAAGACTCTGTGCTCCCAATGCAGGGGGCCCGGGTTCAATCCCTGGTCAGGGAACTAGATCCCATGTGCATGCCACAACTAAGGAGCCTGCCTGCCTCAACTAAGACCCAGCGCAACCAGATAAATAAATATTAAAAAAGATATATAGGAGGAAAAGTTTTAAAGTTTTGAAGACTGCTTGAAGGTAAGTGTTGAAAGAAAAGCAACTTTTTAGGATGACTCTATTTTAAAGTTTATACCTTGCAAAAACTAAGTGGATGGTGATGCCATTCACTGAGATATGACAGGAAGAAGAAAGTCGTGGAGGAAAATGCAAGTTCAATTTTAGATACCAAGTTTAAGGTGCTTATGGAACATCCAAGCAAAGATATCCAGGACGTGATTACATACTGTTAAAACACAAGACAACAGGCCCAAGACTGAGTTACCTCTGCAAAGCCCTTGTCACCACACCGAGACTTAATTACTGTTTTGGCTCTCCCAGAAATGGGATCTTAAATAACCCAGTCAACTAGGAATCTCCCGATCAGCACTTGTTAGCTAGTCTTCCTGAGAGACCCCTGCAATCCCCTAAAGGAAAGTAACCTTGCAATAACCAACCCATTTTTTGTCTGGTATAAATTTCCTTGTTCCTACTACCTTATGCCCATAAAAGTCTTTCATTTTGTACAGCTTCAATTTCTATCTGCTAGATGGGATGCTGCCAGAGTCTAATCACTTTTCACTCAGACTTTAAAAAATTTTTAATATACCTCAGTTTATCTTTCAGTACACTGGATAAATCTCAGGAGAGATCTGGGCTACAGACACAGATTTTTAACCAAACTGTTATGTATAATAACTGAAACCATGGGAATGGTTAATAAAGCCTAGAGATAGTACATAACATAAGAGAATCAAGACGAAAACCGAACCCTGATAAACACTAGAACTTAAGAGTAAGGCAGAAAAAGACATCATGGAGGCAAAAGTGCTTTATGAAAGTGAAAGCAGAGGTAGAGGGAACATTAAATAAAAGGAGAAACAAATTTTCCTGTACCTCTCCCAATTCTGTTCTCTTATTACCATGGATAGTTTAATCTTATAGTTTCTACTTTCCCCATGAAACAAAAGTCGTCATTGTATTTTGACAATAAAGAGAATGGCGGTGGGGAGAATGAGAAAAGAGGAGACAATTTGACAGAGAGAACCAGAAACAGCCAATCAATCCGGAAATAGAAAAGGATAGCTGGAGAGCACTTGATAGTCAAGTTCGGGGGCCATGAATGTATAGCTTCACTCTTCTGCCATGAAGAGTAAGAAATGTTGATTACAGTTAGCAACAGGCAGCTCACTGTAAAGTTGCAAAGGCCATTTCAGTGGATCAATGAGGGCAGATACCACACTTATGAGAACGTGCTCTGGAAATTGAATTTCAGGCTTCATAATCTAGCTCTAAACTGCCCACTTGTGGGACCTCAAGCAAAAATTTTTAACCTTATGTTCCTTTAGTTTTTTCATATGTACAATGAGGATAAAACGATACCAACTATGGAGCTGTAAGGATTAAAGTAATACGTACGTGTAAAGAGATTCGAATAAGGTTGGGCATGCAGCAAGGATTCAAAAATGTTAACTATATTATTATTAAATTTAATATTAGTTTTAGTATGGAATTAGTATTTTTAATATTATTTGTTTGAAAAGATTGCTTAAGATAATAAGCTATGAAATCCAACCTCGGAAAGACAGGAGGTTACTAGGAAGAGCAGCCAATGATTTGAGGCAAAGGAAATGTTCAGGGCACATGGGGATCAGTCCTGAAGCTCAACGTTAGATTAAGTTCGAATAACTGGCTGAATAACTAAGCTTGATGGAAACATGGGAAGTTATAGGCAGAGGACTACTTATTCAAATTGATTATGTAAAAAATAAAGGGTTTCCAACTGTTGGCAATGTCCAAGATATAGTCCTGGGAGTGAGTAGCTGAATGGGAGAAAAGGGAAGGATGTTAGAAGTAAGATGTAAAATTCTGGATGCAGTATCTACCCGAGACTGTGATCATCAAGGAGGATATTGAGATCAGTATGCATACAAACAAAAGAAAAAACATACTGACCCTCAAAAACCAAATTGGGTGGGTTTTTTTTAACTTAACAATGCCAAAACTTATTATGATTTTAATAATTAACACAGTCATACACTTGGATTCATGTGTTTTGCCACAAGAGGTGCTTCATAAATATTTGATGGATTCTAAATTTTTAATTAATTTACTCCTCTCCTTAGCCTACTATGAATGCTTTTAAGTCTTTGACAGTTGTATCTCTAAGCCCTACCTAATAATTTACTGCAAGTTTGCTTTTATGGTCAGGAACGTCTTCTGTATAATTTCATTTATTCAGCACGTATTTATTGAACACTTATCATGTTCCAGCATTGTTCCAGACGCTAGGTATACACCAGAGAAGAAACCAGACAGATCTCTGTCCTCTCAGAACTTAGGTTTCAGCAGGGGAGATAGACTCATCAACATAATAAATAAGTGTATGACTGTTTATAAAGTGATAAACGCTGTGAGAAAAGAACATGTAACAGTAAGAATCCAAATGGTGGTGGGTGGGTGAGTCTAATTTTAGAACGGGATGGTCCAGGTGAGCTTCACCGAGAAGACGCCATTTAAGCGCATACTTGGAGGTTGTGCAGCATTCTAAAAACGCCAACTGATTAGACTGTCCTGCACTTCGTTGATGTATTTCTTATTCCTTACTTTCTTTGTTTTACTTTGGATAACCGTGATACAATCAGCAAAGGAAAATACAGAACGGTGATTAAATGTCTCTATCAAGTAAAAATAGCTTATGTAGACCAATTCATGTGTGGGATAACTCAAACCTCATTTTTTCCCATTTGCCCTTCTATTGGAATCCCGAAAAAAATGATTCTTGAACTTGTAAGCCAAACAGCATTCTCAATTTTTTTAATGTAAGCTTTAAATAAAACCATATTGTCTTAAAGATGGATTTTATATAAATCAAAATCTAGACTCCTTCCTTTGCTGATGAGAGAACTGCTAATTTTTATAACATTTTCAGTCATTTGTTTTAAAATATCCTATCTGGAATATGCAGTGAAGAGCAAACACTTTTGTTCCTTGTTTGTCTGGGCTTTACTGTTTGGTTTGTTTCTCAGTTACATATGTTTACCAGATAGTATTTAGAAATTGAAAACTACCATGATGCACACTGAAAGGGTTGTAGTATTTCTAACAAGAAGGAAAGAAACAATGTGATTAAAAAACTTAAAATTTTGACAAGAAACACACAAATATTCTTACTAGCTTAAGTAATGTTGTCATGAAGTATTAATTGCATACTTCCTGGTTCTGAATCTAATTTTAGCTAATTTAGAAAGATTAGAAACAAATCCAAATATCTTTGATGTCTGCCCAATAGCATTATTTTCCTTTTCTTTTTATTTATAGCTCTTCTTTTGTTTTACTCCCTTGTGAGTTCACATTATACATACATGCATAGCCTTTTTCCTATAAAAATAAGATCACAGCATCCACAATGTTCTGCGGCTTCCTCTCTTTACTTTCAATTCAGACGAACTTCCTTCAGCTATCTAAGAAGTTACTTGGTAAATAACATGCAAAGGATAAAAAAATGTTCATACTGTGTAACTTCATGTACCTTAAAAAGATGTCCCCTCACTTCACAAACCCGATGTCTATCGAAAGCACAGGCCTGATTATCATTTTTTATTAATACATTAAATTGATATTAAAAACTCTGAAAGATACATGTGAGTATACCACTTTTTAAAGTGTGCACACGTCATACCCCTTTGTACTTCGAGATTTCACTTGCTCATTTGTGAAAGGATGTTCATTATAGCATTGTTTATAACATAGAAACAATGTAAGGTTTAGCCACCAAGTTCTATTTAAATAATGATACACTCATACAATGTAACAGTATAAAGTTATTTAAGTAAGGCAGATATTTGTGCTCTAGATCTCAAAACTTTGTTACATATTGTTAAGTAAAATCTATTCACCAATGTTCATTATCACCTCGGTTTCTTATGGCTTCAGTTTTCTTTCTAACTTTGAGAACAAGTAGAAATATAGCTTTTCTCCCCCAAAGAACTAGCATTTGGCTAAATGCCACATGGAGATATCTGAAGTCTAACTTTATTATGTGCTAAATTCTCATTGAAATCGAGCCTATTTTTAAAAATTTATTTATTTTCTATACAGCAGGTTCTTATTAGTTACCTATTTTATACATATTAGTGTATACATATCAATCCCAATTGCCCAATTCATCCCACCACCACCACCACCCTGCTAATCTCCCTCAGTGTCCACATGTTTGCTCTCTACATCTGTGTCTCTATTTCTGCCTTGCAAACCAGTTCATCTGTACCATTTTTCTACACTCCACACGTGTTAATATACGATATTTCTCTCTTTCTGACTTACTTCACCCTGTATGACAGTCTCTAGGTCCGTCCACGTCTCTACAAATGACCCAATTTTGTTCTTTTTATGGCTGAGTAATATTCCATTTTATATATGTGCCACATCTTCTTTGTCTGTCCTTGGGCATTTAGGTTGCTTCCATGACCTGGTTATCGTAAATAGAGCTGCAATGAACAATGGGATTCATGTGTCTTTTTGAATTACGATTTTCTCTGGGTATATGCCCAGTAGTGGGATCACTGGGTTGTATGGTAGTTCTATTTGTAGTTTTTTAAGGAACCTCCATACTGTTCTCCATAGTGGCTGTATCAATTTACATTCCCACCAACAGTGCAGGAGGGTCCCTTTTCTCCACACCCTCTCCAGCATTTGTTGTTAGTACATTTTCTGATGATGGCCATTCTAACTGGTGTGAGGTGATACCTCATTGTAGTTTTGATTTGCATTTCTCTAATGATTAGTGATGTTGAGCAGCTTTTCATGTGCTTCTTGGCCATCTGTATGTCTTCTATGGAGAAATGTCTAGGTCTTCTGCCCATTTTTGAATTGGGTTGTTTGTTTTTTTCATATTGAGGTACATGAGCTGTTTATATATTTCAGAGATTAATCCTTTGTCCATTGATTCGTTTGTAAATATTTTCTCCCATTTTGAGGGTTGTCATTTCATTTTGTTCATAGTTTCCTTTGTTGTGCAAAAGCTCTTAAGCTTCATTAGGTCCCATTTGTTTATCTTTGTTTGTATTTCCATTATTCTAGGAGGCGGGTCAAAAAAGATATTGCTGTGATTTATGTCAAAGAGTGTTCTGCCTATGTTTTCCTCTAAGAGTTTCATAGTGTCTGGTCTGACATTCAGATCTTTAATCCATTTTGAGTTTATTTTTGTGTATGGTGTTAGGGACTGTTCTAGTTTCATTCTTTTATGTGTAGCTGAAACTTCTGCATGAGAAAATTCTTTTCATTATTTCTTCACATGATTTCTCACATCCATGTCTTCCATTCTGTTATCACTCCAGTCCACACTACTTCTGCAGACTTAGTATCTGCTCGCTACACTGTAATTCTCCCTGAACCCATTTAGTTAAGTTGACATTGTGCTTCCCCAAAACACAGCCACTCTGATCCTACACATACTGAATAGAAATGAATGTGCGTGATTACACAGTAAAACGCATCTCCCAAAAGCATTACTTATTTTGTCACATGCTCAAAAGAATATGACTCCTTTAAAAAGTTATTTAGCGCCCTGTATCCCTTTCAACCCAAACCTTCCACAATTTATCCCCAACACTACCACTGTTTACTTTCTTTTTTTTTTTTTTAAGTCTCTGCTCTTACCAGGGTATCGTGACTCTGTATGTCAAGGGAAATTGTATCTCCATCTACATCTTATTCAGAAAATTGATGCCATTCTCTTCTACCTACCACTCATCTAAATCCCACCTAACCTTCAAAGCCCTGCTAAAGATACATCTCCTCTTGCAAATGTAACCTTTTTACAAATATGTATCAAATAAACTCAATATGTTAGGGACTTTACCAGGACATCACTGGATATTCAAGAGAGAGAATCTCTTTCCCCGAGATACCATAAAATTCAGAGAAAGGTGCATATCCAAGTATTTCCTATGAATTTCTATAGTGATTAACACCTGTGTTAGCAATTTGGCTGTTGTACAATTAAAGGTATCACTAACCAGTTCATTTTTTCATTCACTTGATAAATATTTATGGAGTCCTTACTTCATGCCTGGCACCGTTCTGGGTGGTGAACATACAGCCATGAACAAAACAGCTCCTCTTCTCAAAGAGCTCACAGTCTAGTGGGTGGAAACAGCTAATAGTAAATAAACACATCAGTTGTATGAACTGTCTGAGCACGTGGATGTTGGTGATAAGTACCAGAGAGGAAAATAAAGTACGGGAAGGGGAATAAGGTGCATATGGATATTTTGTACCAAGGGGTTAAAAGAGCCCCTATTACCTAATTTTTCAGCAGAACCCTGACAGAAGCGAGTGAGCAAGCCATGGTGGCATCTTGAGAGAAGTCACCCAGACAGTGGAAAAGCAAACGCAAAAAAAAGCAGGCTGAGTCAACAATGTCTGTGGTGTTTTCCAGATGCCAGTGCACAGGACAGGGTGAGGGAAATGGAAACAGCTGGGTGCAGGATTAATAATGTTTTTATCCTGCCTCCCCAGCTCCCAGGTAAACTTCTTTGACTACAGAACTGTCTTAGACACACATTTTAAATCTTCCATGGAACGTACTGTGCGATCCTGCACTCAGTAGACATTTAAAAACATAGCTATGGGTTTCCCTGGTAGCACAGTGGTTGAGAGTCCGCCTGCCGATGCAGGGGACACTGGTTCGTGCCCCGGTCCGGGAAGATCCCACATGCTGCGGAGCGGCTAGGCCCGTGAGCCATAGCCGCTGAGCCTGCGCATCCGGAGCCTGTGCTCTGCAACAGGAGAGGCTACGACAGTGAGAGGCCCACGTACCACAAAAAACAAACAAACAAAAAAACAAAGAAACAAAAAAAACCCCCATAGCTATGATGAGGCATTGACATTTACATGTAAAGAAATTTGCTATGAACATCTTGATGTTCATCAAATGAAACCAATTTACCCCTGGATACATGAACTGTAGGCCAACTGAATGACCCTATCTATCACAAATTCATAAAACTTAGGCCAAAGCAGACTTTCCTAAAAGTTATATGCTCTCTCTATTTGCCATATTTCCCCCCAAATTACTGTAGCATTCTAAAGCTTTTTTATTGTACTTAGTTAATTTTTTAACTTCTTAATCTCCGTTATTTCAGTTTTTAAAAATCAATCAACGATTATACCCTTTGGCTGTCTCCTTTTTTTCTTTCTTCAGACACACTGTTTGCAACTTCAGGCTGTCCTGTGACACAGATATTAGTATGCAGTAATGTGTTAAACAGACATGGGTTGAATGCAGACTATACACAGATGCTTATCTAGGTACTGGGATGCAAACACAGGGCTGAGATTCGAGCATAGGTGTTGGAATTAGGGAACGCTGTCTGATTTGTAATCCCTCTACTAGCTGGGAGACCACATTTATGAAAGAAAGATAAGAATAATAAACTTACAGACCTCTTGCAAGTCTTAAGAAATTTCATATAGAATACTTAATATAAACCTGTAACAGAGTAAAGACTCAAGAAGTATTTATTTTAAAATCTTTAAATAATTATATATCTAATATGCTATAATTTTACTCATACATAAAGACAATAAGATGAGCAACTTAAACCTCACGCTTTCTCCATTCCTTCCCTGTCTCCTGAACTTTGTTCCCAGGTATATTTTTACCTGAACATTGACCCCGTGCCTATAATCAATGAATCCAGAACAGAACCTTCTTCTGTGTTGATACAGTCTCTGCCTTATGATACACAGTACTTCCATCATTACCCATGTGTCTGTAAAGCCCTCATGATGGAAACAAGATACAGAAATAGCTTTCTAAACGATCTTTCTGCCTCTGGCCTTCCTCCTCTCCAATGTGTATAGTATATCATCCAACATTAGTCGTCTTTATTATTAGTTGCATGAATAAAGAAAGCAAAGAAAGTGATATGTTAGAAACACCAAGCTGGCATAAAAAAAAGAAAATTCTGCCATTTGTGAAAATATACATGGACCTGGACGACATCATGCTAAGTGAAATAAGCCAGACACAGAAAGACAAATACGGGATGATCTCATTTACATGTAGAATCTAAAAAGGTTGAAATCCTAAAACCAGAGAATAGAACAATGGTTGCACAGATCGGGAGGTGAGGAGGATATTGAGCAAAGAGTACAAACTTTCAGGTGTAAGATAATTAAGTTCTAGGGAATTAATGACGACTATAGTTAGTAATATTGTATAGTATACTTGAAATTTGTTATGAACTTCAGTATTTTCACCACAGAAAAGTGAGATGTGAGGTGATGGATGTGTTAATTAAATTGATTGTAGTAATCATTTCATATTACAATGTACATGTGTATATCAAATCATCATGTTATACATATACACCTATGCGTGTATACACACACACAATTTTTATTTGTCAAGAAAAAAAGAAAAACGTCAGGCTGGCAAGCTCACTGGGTTCTTCATTATTAAACGATGTGCTTTTCTTTAGCCTGGTTTCTCTGAGTGCAAGTTTTGGGACAAGCTCCTCTTCAACTGCGCTGCACACGCTTCCCTACAGTGAAAGTGATTAGCTACCACAGGTGGGTCACGGCGCTACCGCGAGACAGGTGAGAAGATGCTAATCCCCCTCCCCTGGGCTGTACTGGGAAGGTTTTACTTTAGATTTTCTCTACCTCCTTCTTTAGGGACTTTTCCTTTCCTTTATTACTTGCACCTAAGATCACAGGTCAAATTTGTGCTCTGCCACTTACTCAGAAATTTTATCAACAGTGTGCTTTACAAGTCTGATTCGGAAATCTAAAATGCCCATGTTTTAGTCCTCAATTGTTTCCAAAATCTCAGGTAAGAAGCATAATCGGATATAATTGCAAAGCATTTTGAAATCAAAAGCTCCTAAAATGTCCTTTCTTAACTACAGAATTAAAATGTGCCATTGTTGGCGGAAATGTTCTGGTCCATTTTCATTTGTTTTACCTAACAGTAAACGAACGTAAAACTAACTGGGACATAAGACAGCCCTGTGACAATGATGAATATTAATTTTTCATGTATTATGTTTGACTTGGTTTTGCTGTTTGGCCAAGAAAGGCTAATATCAAGAGAAATAACTTTAGACAGTCTTGAGAACTATACTGTTTTGAATTACCTTTAACCATTCAAATACAGTTTACAGTTATCTAATTAAATTGTAAGTTAATTATCCGATTGTGATTTTGTGGGTTTTAACAAAGTAAGCAACATGATGCTGTCTCCATTATTTCTTCATTCTATATGTGATGAAATCAAGTTTTGGCTTTAAGAATGAATAGCTAGGGCTTCCCTGGTGGTGCAGTAGTTGAGAGTCCACCTGCCGATGCAGGGGACACGGGTTCGTGCCCCGGTCCGGGAAGATCCCACATGCCGTGGAGCGGCTGGGCCCGTGAGCCATGGCCGCTGAGCCTGCGCTCCGGAGCCTGTGCTCCACAACGGGAGAGGCCACAGCAGTGAGAGGCCCGCGTACAACAAAAAAAAAAAAAAAAAAAAAAAGAATGAATAGCTAAAGCTACATAATATGTATTTCAGCTGTTAACTGATATTATCTACATGTCAACCTTCTATTAATAACGTCTCATCCTTTTTTCTGAAGTGAAAATATAAAACGCTTACTCCAGGAGCCAGTGCTGCTTTATTGTCACTTAGCTGTAATTCTTTTGTTTGCCTTCTGCTTACAGTGCCTGCCTATTTCCCTATTATCCAGCAAAGCATAGTAGGTGAACTGGAAACCCAAAACCTTTCTTTCAATTTGAAAAGCTCTGCCTTTTGACAAGTAGCTTTGAAAGAAGATGGTGGTCCTAAGAAAAATGCTCTAGAATGGGGAACAGTAATCACTCTTCCATTTTTCTTTTATATAAAAATTTCTTGCTAATTTTATGAGAAATATAGTTATTTTTTATTTGGAAAAGCACTTGTTTTCTTACCGATAGTACAAAAGAAGATTCTGTTGCTGAATGTCTGTTGATTTTGTCTTGTTTTCTGTTTATGTGCTCTTAGGTTTCACTTGAGTGAAAGATTTTCAAAATATAAGACAGGACTCCAGCCACAGGTAACAAAAGCAAAATTAGACAAGTGAGATTACATCAAACTAAAAAGCTTCTGCACAGCCAAGGCAAAAATCAACAGAGTGAAAAGGTGGAGTACAGATGGGAGAAAATATCTGCAAAACATATCTGACAAAGGGCTAATAACTAAAATACATAAGGAACTCGTACAACTCAATAGCAAAAAAGATAAATAACCTGATTTTAAAATGGACTAAAGACTTGAATAGACATTTCTCCAAAGGCAACATACAAATGGTCAACAAGTTTATGAAAAAATGCCTAACACCACTAATCACTGGGGAAATACAAATCAAAACCTCAGTGAGATATCACCTCACACCTGTTAGAATAGCTATTGTCAAAAAAGAAAAAAAAAGAGAGCAAAACAGCAAGTGTTGATGAGGATGTTAAGAAATCACAAACCCTGCTCATGGTTGGTAGGGATGCAAAATGCTGCAGCTGCTGTGAAAAGTACGTTGGTTCCTCAAAAAATTAAAAACAGAACTTTATGATTCATTGATTCCTCTCTGGTTATTTATCCGAAAAAACTGAAAACAAGGAAATGTTAGTACTTCTGTGTTCACGCAGCCCTATCCCCAATAGCCAAGATGTATATAAAACCTAAATATACATTTGCAGAGGAATGAATTAAGAAAATGTGGTATATATGTTCAATGGATTATTATGCAGCCTTAGAAACAAAGAAATCCTACCGTGTTAGAAAACATGGATGCACCTTGAGGACATTATGCTAAGTGAATTTAAGTCAGTTACAGAAGAACAAATACTGCACATTTCAACTTATATGAAGTACCTAAAACAGACTTCAAAGAAGCAAAGAAAAAAATGGGTTGTCCCAATTTTTCTCAAAACTTTGTAACAAAGCAGAGAATTTAAATAAGGAAGAAAATGGTGGTTGCCAGGGGCTGGGGTAGAAGGGGAAATGGGGAGTTGCTAATAAACGTGTATGAAATTTCAGTTATGCAACATGAATAAGTTCTCGAGATCGGATGTACAGTACTATACTTATAACAAAATTGTATTGCAGACATGAAAATCTGTTAGGAGGATCGATCTCATGTTAAGTAATCTTACCAAAATACTTTTAAAAAATTTTTAAGAGGCCAAACAATTAAATAAAAAAAGGGGGCTTCCCTGGTGGCGCAGTGGTTGAGAGTCCGCCTGCCGATGCAGGGAACATGGGTTCGTGCCCCGGTCCGGGAAGACCCCACATGCCGCGGAGCGGCTGGGCCCGTGAGCCATGGCCGCTGAGCCTGCGCGCCCGGAGCTTGTGCTCCACAACGGGAGAGGCCACAGCGCCTACCGCAAAAACATAAATTAAAATAAATAAATAAAGGGCCCAGCACATTTCTTTGCCCACAACCCTCCTCCCTTCTCTAACCATAGAAAATGTCAGAAAAGTTTGAGACAATCACAGGCAGAGCCACAACTCTCTCTAAAGTGGCAGCAGCAAGCAATGTGTTGTATCAGTTTTCATCGAAATTTTTTACTAAAGCAGAGTATTCTAAAGGTCAGCAGAAGAGATTAAATGTAACCAGAGGGTGCTGAATGGCCCATCCTGAAGCCGACAGTTACAAAGTTCAAAATTTGTTATTCTGTAGCCTTCAAGTAAATGGGGATTTTGCATCCTACATTATTCTGTACCACAGTTTGTATAAATGTAGGTATGTGTTTAGAGCTATAAATAGACTGGCCTCATACAACCGTTCAAGTTCACAAACCTAGAAAAGTTATACCATGTTTTACAGAACACAGAATTTTTGACTTTTTTCCCTATATAATGACTTTTCACCCAAAACACACTAAATAAGTACACTGTAAAAGTGCTACTTCTAGGATATGGCTTTAGGCAGACATATTCAATTGACTTGTCACCTCATGTCTAGTCAGCATATTGAAATACGTACAAAGCCAGCCCCCTATTTGAATAAACCCCAATGCTTTTCTTTGGGTACATATGCCAAACAATAGCAACGAAACGGTAGCACATGAGCTTATGTACAAGTGCTGTTTCCACAAGTTTTGTAGGACTCACCTATTTAGCCTTTATTTTGCCCCAACGGCATTTTTTTCTCTTTTACCTTTATCAGCGAAAGACAATGAATTCAAGTGCAAATACCTCAAGAAGAGTGGATATACTCTTAAATTTCATTGTGCCTTCCACTGATCATCTTTACCAATGTTTCTCAATGGCTAAAGGCTAACAATTGGAGAGGGAAACTTCTCCACGAAACAGTCTTTAGACTCAGATTTATTTTAGCAAAAAAATGACGCGCATTCTAAACCAGAGCTAAACTCTCTCAGTTCAAATTGTGTAAAATTCTGTCCTGGGAGAGAAATGAGTCTGGGTATCTTTTCAAAAGAAGGCTCTGCAGAAAACCCTGTGGGCAGGCACAATTACCCCTGTCCTCCTCTGCACCTTTATTACTCCAGCTAGTGCTACTGTGATAGCTCTTATCACGCTGGGTCCCGCCATGGAATCAGTGGCCTACATCCCTGGTTATCCTATTAGACATTTGGGCTCCTTGAGATTACGCAGTTTGTATCAATTTTCTGTGTTGTTTCTTATGAAATTGTGACTATTTCAAACAGTGTTCAGTGCATAATGGCTACAAGAAACAATCATTGAATTAAAATGTATAACTGCAAAATAACTGATGTGGTAAGAGATGTGCCCCTTTCCCAGGTAAAGTGGGAAAACTAGCAATGTTCTCACATGGAGATGCTAAGAGATATTTAGGAAGCCTCTCACTGAGAGGATGATTTCGAGTTTTGGGAGGCCAGTGGAATGCTGGGATTGCTTCTATGAACATTGGCGCCAGCCACTTCCCATTTTATTTTACAGAAGAAAAAGCCTCTCCCCCTTCTACCTTCCAAACTGCTACTTTAGCTTTACCAAATTTGTTTACTTAAGACTGCAAGAGGTTTTGTTTCCATCTTTTTTGGTCCATCCTTCTGTCTGTCCTTCTTCCCTGCTCTGTTCTAATATTTTTTCCTGATTCTTCCCTCATTTTTCTGTGTATTTACCCAAAGGAGAGCAACTTTCTCTTTTACATCGTTTGTCATCAAATTTCCATCTCAATAGTGTTGGCATGTGGCAGAGTATCAGAAATAGTTGTTAGAAGACACTACATCTATTTTTCTAAAATAAAAGTTGGAAAAAGTCTTTTCCCAGAATTCTAAGTTTCCTCCTCTTTTTTTCTTGCCCTTTCCCTTTTCTTTCTATACTATTTTATTATGTGGAACAATTTGTTCTGGGGTTTTTTTGTGTGTGTGTTTGTTTTTACAGAGACCATTCAGTAATGTAGTTTCAATGAACAAATACATCATAACAATGCAATCTGTTTTTGTTCTACTATTACTTAATGTGACTGATAGAATTAAATACACATAGCACAAGGAATATGGTCAATATATTGTAATAACTTTATATGGAGGCAGATGGTTACTAGACTTATCACAGTGATCATTTTGTAATGTATTTAAATGTTCAATCACTATGTTGTACCCCTGAAACTAAATATGTCAACTATATTTCAATGAAAAAATAAATTTGTTGAAAACCAAAATACATACATACACACACACATACAGGTGACTCTTGAAGAACACAGGGGTTAGGAGCGCCAACCCTCACAGATCTGAAAATCCATGAAGCTTTACAGCTGGCCCTCCATACAGGTGGTTCCACAACGTGAGATTCAACCAACTGCCCGTTTGTAGTACTGCAGCACGTATTTATCAAAAAATAGCCATGTATAAGTGGATCTCCACAGTTCAACCCATGTTGTTTAAAGGTCAACCGTACTTGCTGTTTTTTTGAAATCCTCCTCCCTTGGATTCAGCTTTTTTTTTTTTTTTTTTTTGGTGGTACGTGGGCCTCTCACTGTTGTGGCCTCTCCCGTTGCGGAGCACAGGCTCCGGACGCGCAGGCTCAGCGGCCATGGCTCACAGGCCCAGCCGCCCCGCGGCATGTGGGATCTTCCCGGACCGGGGCACGAACCCGTGTCCCCTGCATCGGCAGGCGGACTCTCGACCACTGCGCCACCAGGGAAGCCCTTACTTGTTAATTTTAATTCAAAAAATACGTAGCATGTCCAGATACATGATAAGCATATGGTCAACATTTGAAACAGACATATAAATTAAAGTGAACCTATTATGGAAAAACAAAATAACAAGTACATTTAGGACATCTGGGCCTCTGCATATGTGAGAAAACATCCTTGGCATAGTTAGCCATTCTTAATCAGGAAAACCTTTCTCCAGCGAGGGGGATTCCTAAGCTATTGGAGGAATGGGAGAGAAGGATAGCACATTTAGAGACCTGAGAGAGGCTGGACATGTCCTGTTGAAGGTGTAGCTTGGGGAAAATGGTCTAAGGTGTCTTACGATGGATTAAAGAGTCCATGTTCCTTCTAGAAAACTTCCTGTAAATCTCTCTGGAGGAAAGCATATATAACCTTTACAGAAGCCTGGAGCGTGTCTTCCTCGTGAACCTTATGGCATCTAACGTCACGAATGGATATTCCCCACCCAGCAATGCTTACAACATTCTTGCTACTGGGAAATACCCCAGATATTAAGGGCTCAGCCGAAAATATTCTCGGCCTCATTTAGTCATTCCAAACAGGCCACTGACATCTGAAATTAGAAATAAAAGGGCTGAAGCACTTCAAAGATGACAAATTCCACTGATATGCTTATTTCCCCACGAAAAAGAAATAGTATTTCAGCATGGCAGCTGCTCCAGATTCTGAAACAGGCCACATGTTTTGTGACAGCTGCTGACACAAGCAATTTCCTCTGATTATATCTTCCAGTGTATTTCATACAGGAGCCAAGTCTTCTCTAGCAGACTGAATTTTAAGTAAAATGATGGCCCCATTTTGTTTTCTCAATGTGCATATAAAGCAACAACAAACCCTATTAATGTTTTTAAACAATTTACAGAATGTGAACAAAGCACACAATAAAAAGTGTTGCAAAATTATCTAAAATGTTTTCTTGGGTTGTCATAACAATAGAAGAATGTGCACTTTTAAGAACTATATAAAAACTACACCTCTGAGAATCCAGGCCTGGCATCTCTGGCACAATGAAGCTCATTAATTCACTTCCCCATATGCAGCCCTTCTGCTCTCAACTCATACTGGTCAAGAACAAAAACCAGACACGATATTCAATTTGATTCAATTTTTAAAAGATGCTTAAAAACTTTTAGAAAGCACTGAAGACATTTCTAAATACATGCAAATAGTGGATGTGATTTTAGGAGATTCCTTCTGTTATGGAAGACTGAGAACAAACTTACATAATCAATGGAGGAAAAAATGGTACTCTCTGGGGAAGAAAAGCACAGATGCCCAAAGGGAATGGAGGCATGTTTGCCAAAAATGTGAAGCTCTGAAGCACATCTTCCAGGAAGAAGACAACAGAAGTTCTTTGTAACACAGGTATCCTGCTCTGGAAATGGTCCAAACAAGCTCAGGTGGTGATCTTCTTGGAATCAGCCTTTTCCTTTTCTATGCCAGGGATGATTCAAACTTCTATTGGATGGCAACAGACTCAGAAAAAACCATTGTCCTCCCTACCCTGGTTCTATCTCCACAGTCTTGCTGAATCCTTGTTTTTAGAAGGAAAGTAGTCAGTCTTGGTTAGTAACACTATAGTGATGTGACCTCAGTCCATACTGGAGGTTGTCTTAATCACTTTATTCTGTAGGATTCCCACATGCATCCAGACTTTCCATATTTCACATCAATTTCAATGTGGAATACTATTCCAACATGGTTGGATTATAATAGGCTTTAACCTAAAATTTTATCCAGAAAAATGTGTCCCTCTTTAACATTAAATGACATTTACTATTTAATGACATCTACAATGATATGCCTAGCCTTTTGCCTTTTTTTTTCCCTATGGATAAAAAGGAACAACACATCAAAGGTAAAGGTTTGGCTAGAACCTATATTGCCTAAGTCTTATGTTAAATGTCTTTCACACCTTGCTCTTTTATTCGGAACAATGACCTCTTAAAAAGATATCACACAGAGAAATAAGTATCCTAATAAGAATCAATTAGAAATGTGTCCTAGTTAGAACTAATCAAGTAGCATCTTGGATAAAGGTGAACAATGAAACGTGATCATTTGGCAATACACTGAGCTGAGACATATGTAGTCCTAGTTGGTGAATCATACGTTGTACATGGCATACATACAGCTTGAAGAGAACCTGGTTAACATTTTCCAGACTCATGTGGAGGTGATGGAGTACACAAACCGAGATTCATTCCATATTAGAATTCTAAGATTGAAAGCTTTCTTCAAGACCATCCAGTTCAACTACCAGTCTACAGTCTGAATACCATTTCTAGTATCTCTTCCATGATGTTACCCATCATCTATTTGAATCCACTAGAGTACTTCTTAGTTGCAAGTAATACAAACCCAACTAAATAGCTTAAATAATAAAATTATTTTATTGGTTCATATACCTAAATTTAAGAAGGTTGGATTTCAAGGAAGTCTTAATCCAGTGGCAAAACAAGACCACCATGCCCCCACCTTCTATCCATGTCTCTGTTTGGTACTCCATGGTGTCAAATCCTGCTAAAGTCAATTCCTCTCATTGTTAGCAAAGAGCCAACATCCTCCAGGGCAAAAAGCTACCTTCTTCTTACCCAGAAGGAACTTTGGCCTGCCAATCAAAGCAAAGGCCCAGGCTTGCTATGACAGACTACCTTATGTCACGTGCTCATTCAATGGCCCATTACTGTGGCTCAAGGGTTGAATCAGCTTTTTGGCTTAGCCTTGAGCATGTTCTCCACTCTCAGTACCAAGACTGAAGTTCACTTTTTAAGGACTACATGGATCCTCACTGATAAATCATGGAGCTCTGATGCAAAGCGAGGGAGACAGGATACAGGGCCACAGTGTTGAATGAATCCAATGATAGGGACTTCGAAACTGTTCCTTCTGTCTTTCGGTGGATCTGAGAGTCAGAAGGTTTAACAACCATTCATTCAGACATTTTAAGTTCTCAATAATTTTTCCCACTTCAATTTTCAAAAGCAAAGCATTAAAATAATCATTCCTCTACTAAATTTTCATCACCCTAGAAGAGGAGTTCTCGTAAATGAGAAATTTGACCTACTACATACTACTGTTTTTATCAAAGAGGCATTACTAAAAAGATGAGGACATTGATGGGTAATTGTGGCTGAGTTAGTAGTATGTTTTATATAGTTCACTTCTATTTGAGCCAATGGTAAAGCTGCAGCTGACACTTGTAATTTGGAAGCTAATCGCCAAATTTTAGTCATGGGGTAACAGATATATGTTTTAAAATGTACACGCTCTCATAATATCCAGAGAATGACACGTTTGTGCCTGTGTATAGTTATTCCCACATACCAGCTAGGGGTAACTCAGACCATCTAACTTGTTATTTACACATTCTTATTTTACTTATGACTCTCACGTTACCAAGAAAATTTTGCTTTTATTTGTTGCCTTGCCAACCAAAGATTTAGTTTCCTGACTTGTTAAGCTAGGCCATACCCCAAACAATTTGAAAGCGAGGACAACTGAATCCTCAACTTCCCCTTTAGCCTTCAGATCTTCTCAGACAAAACTATCTGCCTGACTTATACATTTGCGACTTTAAATTGAAGCTTTGATTGTTCACATGACTCACTTTCTCCTTCAGATCATCTTTCCCAGATACACTGTATGAGTCAGTGCAGGGAGAAACTTGACTGCTCAGCAAGAGGAGAAAAGAAGCTAAAAAACTATTCTTTAAAAATAACTGTTAAAACCTCTAGATGAAATATTCTTTAATGTAGATTTTAATGCATGAAGCCACAGAAGCTTGCAAGTTTCCGAAAACAGAAAACGTCTCATTCTTATTGTACCCCCAGTGCCAGCACACGGTAGGTATTCATACATGTTAGATGACTAAATAAATCTGACAATCTATTGACATATTCTCACAGTTTAACAGATTTCCTCCACTAAACTTGCTAAATGAAAATAATGATTTGGTGATTTTAAATTATTCTTATAAGTACAAATGCCAAGTGGATCAAGTGAAAGAATATCTTGTCCATTATTTTCAATTATTTACTACTACCATGAAACTCAAAACAAGCACTGGATAGTAGAGCTGGCGAGGACGACAAATCTTTTGCTGCTTTGGGGCTTGGTGTGGCAGATGTGCGGACATCATTAAAGGGTTTCTTTAGACGTATCTAAGCTCTTCCAGGCATTACCCTTACACTCTTGCTGGCATCGCTTTTGCGTAGCAGCATCTGACTCTATCATCTATTTGAGATTCCTCCATATTCTACAGCCTGGGAAACAAATGGACTGTATTTGGCAGCAGGGAGATTGAGTGCCATATCGAGAAACAACAACGTACAGAGTGAGAAGACCTCTCTCAATGCAGAGAAATCTTTGATTTTAACAAGTCTATATATGACAATGACTAGTTCAAGGCTTAGTAAATTACATGCTTTCAAAGCCCCTTCTAGTTCTAAAATTATAAAACGTAATGTATGGCCACTACTTAAAGAAGGTTTGACATAGAAAATAATTTGAAACCATGTTGGGTAAAGGCACTAATTCACTGTTCAGCCATGAAACTGTGAAACTGTAATAAATTACAGCACAAAATCTTTCTTTAATATCTTGCACCATTCAGCGGACCATTTCATAACTTATTGTAGCTATCTCATGCTAATAACAATGTCTGACTACAGTGATGAACATTTGGTTTTATTTTTTTATGTGAAATAAAAACTGACTTGTCAATCACACCTCTACCTTTAATACATGTGTACTAATATCCTCACTTGATAATACAGAGCTCCGAATTACACTAAAAATGTGCCTGTGTACAATTCCATCTTCCATTTCCCTTTGTAAAATCACAGAATGTATCATTATCAAAGTGTAAAGCTTTATCATGTGAACAAATACCTTCAGACAGTGCCAACGCCACAGTCATCCAGTGTATATAATTCACAACAATGATAGGAGGTCGGAGAGTCTGAATTAGAAAATGAATTAAAGCAAGCTCATACAGGCTTACTAAAGAGAAATTTTTCTCACAGATGGTATTCCTCATAGAGCCTTATCTTGGGTGGAGAAATAAGAAGTTTAGAGTTTGGGGGCTTGAGGAGTAACAGGGTGAGTAATGCCATCTGTCATTTAACTGCTGGGTTCTAAACATCTCCAGCAAGCTCATTCTCATGACTGTGCAACTTGTTTGGGCCAACAAACTGGGTTTGTACTTGCAGTCCTATCATTAATCCTGTTAAATAAAAACAAGTTTGTCTGGCCACTGTACGACTTAGAGACAAGACAGTCTCTTTTTAGTCAGTGCACAATTATGAAGCTCTGCTGCTCAGAACACTTGAACCTCAACATCTCCTGAATTCTTTTTTCCCAGAGTATTTTATGTTCAGTCAACTTGTTACTGCCACATTCCTGATGAGACATGTAGACAAATACATACAGAATAGGAGTTGATTGAGAAAGATAGCTCTGGGAGGAGATAAAATTGACTTCACGTGGACTAAATCAAGCCCTTGGGAGATCTTCACATGCTAATCCTAAATGATATAAGCAACCCACAGAAAGTGACTTAAGGTATTGTACTTTTTCCTTAGATGCAAAGAGTGCATTGTACTGTCAGTAGGCTGCCCCTCCCCCATAAATCCCTATCAGTGCTTATTCATAATCACCAACAAGGCCAACAGGATGCTATGTTCCCATCCAGTCCATCTTTACATAAGTTAATTCATAATATATTTATACAGAAGTTTCTATGATTTTTTTTCATGTCTGTGTAAGCACTTTTTATCTCTTCTCCTCATCATAAACGTCACTGTTACAATGACAAAATATTTTATCCAGTTAAATGGATTTACTATTGGCTCTTTCCAGTTGTTTCTGGTACTCTGCTACAGATAAACAACTCCCGGCAGGCAAATTTTTCCAGCTTTAGATTCCTCCCCTTAAAATGAGTCTTTAAAAGTGTTGTTATTTAGAAAAAGACTAGTTATCAATTTTATGGCTCTTGAAAGTTGCTGTCATGGTTCTTCCAAAAGGAGAGGATCAATTTTCACTGAGACAGTAATATAGGAGTGTTCTGTTTTCACTATACTTCTCCAGGGGATGACACTTTCCCTACAATTGCTCTTAGTAAAAGCTAACATGTATTTAGTACTTAGAGATGTGACAGTGCAGAGCATTTTGGTGTATTATCTCTCTTAATTCCAGAACAACTGTATGAAGTAGGTGCTATTTTTGTCTCTACTTCACAGCTAAAGCAACGGATTACAGAGAGGCATAGTAATTTGCCCAACTTCACAAAGCCTTTAAAGTGAAGTCTCATCTCAGGTGCAACTGGCCAAAATCCATGCTCTTAACCTATAGATTGTGCTGCCTATATTTCTTCATATAAACTGTTCAAACATTTGTCTATTTACTGGTCACATTTTACTATTAATCTATACCTTATTTCTATTTGGTATGCAACAAATATGTCAACCTGCTTCTTCCTTCATATTCCAAATCAGTGGTCCACTAGTTAAAATCTAAATTCTAAAATTTAGAGTACAGACATTATGGGAGATCAATCAGGATGGTCCAATAAGAGGATGGGGAGCTCACCTCTCACCACAAACACATCAAAAAATACATCTACATGGGAACAATTCTCACTGAAAACTAACTGGAAACTGGCAGCAGGACCCTCCCACCCTCCCCCATACAACCAAAGCTGTAGGAAAGATGTACACATAATGTACACATAATTGGGCAGAGAGGAAAGAAAAGCAATCGTTCGGGACCTGTGCTTCTGGGAGGGGACTCAGGAAAAGGGAGAATACACGGACTAACAACCATCCTGGCAAGTTGGAGAGAAGACTGCTGTAGCTCCTGCCAGGTTTCCTGTGACCACCTCAGTGTTTTTACCCCAGCCCAAGCCAAGTGAACTCTCCAGCTCCACTCACTCCATGTCACAGTGTGGCACTGGGTTGGGGGTGGCAACAACTGCAGAGAAGACTCGCTGTGGGATACAGATGCAACCCTGTCCTGAGTCAGCACCTGGGTGGTACAGCGGCAGCCACTGCTGGCACTTAATCCAGTACCGCATCAGAAGAACCCCAGCACTGTGACGGTAGCCATCCACCACGGCTCATGCCCCAATATATGCTCAGAGTTCCACACAGGCCCTGCCTGCCCTGCAGTGTGCCTCCATAACAGGGCAGGGATGGCAGAAGCTGGGGGCAATGATCGGCTGTGAGGAATAAAGGGACTTGCACCCAAGGATGCATCTGAGAGCGAGGGAAACAATTATTAGCACATGCATAGGGAGTACACGAGAGACAGCTCAGACCTCTGTCTGTGGCTGAGATGAGCTGAAAGCCTATACTGCACACACACGCACTCACACACCGTCTCCCCCCACCCTCCCCACCACCGCCACTTACTTCAGCACTTCCCCTCTTTGGGACAAGGATCCTGGGGCAGGAAGAGGGGAAAACATACATTTAAAGGGAACAGAGCCAGCTCAGGCCTACCTTCAGGGCTTCCGCTCCAGGAATTTGGGATCAGACTCCACCCACAATAAAGCAGTGATGGCTGCTGAGCAGAGGGGAGGTCCTACCTCACACATGGCTCCAGCTCTAGTGCCTCCATCTCCAGCCCTATCACCTACCAAGGTTACAGTTGCCAGCACACCCTGATAAAGACATGACTCGTGTCCACATCAAACTCTGCTCTCCCACCAAAAGCACTGGGCACATAGAGTCTGTATAGGGATACTCCCACATAAGAATACCCCTTCAAAACCACAACAGATAACTGCTTCCCCTAAATTCATAGAGGCAGAGAAAGTTAAACAAAACTAAAAGGCAGAGGAACTACTTTCAATGGAAAGAGCAAGAGAAAACCCCTGAGAAAATACTGAAACAGAAATAACTTACCAGTCAAGGAATTCAAAACACTGGTAATAAAATGTTATCTGAATTAGGAAAAAGAATATATAAACACAGCGAAAATGTTAACAAGGAACTAGAAAATATGAAAAAGATCCAACCAGAAATGAAGAACTCAGTAAGTGAAACAAATTACATGACAATGAATAGAAGACTAAGTGATACAGAACATGTAAGTGATCTGGAAGATAGAAAATGGAAATCACCCTATCAAAACAGCAGAAAGACAAATAAAAAAATTAATACAGCCTAAGAGATCTCTGATATAACATTAAGCACACCAACATTCTCATTATAGAGGTCCCAAAAGGAGAAGAGAGAGAAAAAAGGATTGAAAATGTATCTGATGAAATTATGGCTGACAACTTCCCAAACCTGAAGAAGGAAGCAGATATCCAGATACGAGAAACACAGAGGGTCCTCAACAAGATGAGCCCAAACAAACCCACACCAAGACATGTTACAATTAAAATGGCAAAATTTAATGCCAAATAGAGAATTCTAAAGGCAGCAAAGGAAAAAGTCATATACAAGGGAATCCCCATAAGGCTATCAGCTGATTTTTTTGTAGAAAATTTGCAGGCCAGTAGGGAGTGGCATGACTTTTCAAGAGCTGAAAGGGAAAAACCTGTAACCTAGGACACTCTACCCAGCAAGATCATCATTTAGAATCGAAAGAGAAATGAAGAACTTCTCAGAGAAGCAAA
Organism: Phocoena sinus; assembly: GCF_008692025.1. Taxonomy (NCBI): domain Eukaryota; kingdom Metazoa; phylum Chordata; class Mammalia; order Artiodactyla; family Phocoenidae; genus Phocoena; species Phocoena sinus. Next base: position 66,569,976 of record NC_045771.1, on the reverse strand, counting down.
AACAAAAGTAGTTCTTTAATACTAAAACTACCCTCAAAGAAATGTTAAAAGATTGTCTAATAGTGGCAAAGAACTAATAATCTATAGGCAAGGAAAAATCCCACTAGGAAGGGCAATTATATAATAAGCACTGAGGATTAACCATTAAATAAGCCAGTACCAAGATTAAAAGAAAAAAAATTAAAAGCAGGTATAACTACAATAAATGGTTAAGGGATAAACATGAAAATGTAAAATATGACATCAAAAACACGAAGTGTGGCAGAGCACAGTGAAAAATGTGCATCTTTTAGAATGTGTCTGAACTTAAGTGACTACCAGATTAAAACAAGTAAATATAGTTATAGGTCAACATATACAAACCCCATGGTAACCACAAATCAAAAACCTACAAAACTGAAACACAAAAACTAAAAAGAAAGGAACACAAGCACACAACCACTGAAAATCATCAAAACATGAGGGAAGAAACAAACACAAGTAGAAATGAACAAAGCACTTTAAAAACAACCAGTAAGCAAGTAATAAAATGGCAATAAGTACATACTTACCAATGTACACTTCATGTATTAAATGTCAATGGACTAAATGCTCTGATCGAAAGACAGAGTGGCTGATTGGATTTAAAAAAAAGAGACCTTTAAACACGCTGCCTACAAGAGATTCATGTCAGAGCTTAAGACACAGAGATTGAAAGTGAGAGGATGGAAAAAGATATTCATGCCAACAGAAATGATAAGATAGTGGGGATAGAAATACTCAAAGTAAACTTTAAAACAAAGGCTATAACAGAAGACAAAGAAGGGTATTACATAATGATGAATGGGTCAGTAAAGAAGAGGACATTCTAGTCATTAACATATATATATATACACAGTATAGGATCACCTAAATATGTAAAACAAATACTAACAGACATAAGAGAAGAAACTGACAATCATACAATAATACTAGGGGACTTTAACGGCCCACTAATATCAATGCCCAGATCATCCAGACAGAAAATCATTAAGGCAACACTGGTCTTAAATGACACAGTAGACCACTGGACTTAATAGATATCTATAGGACATTTTATCCAAAAACAAAAGAATACACATTCTTTTCAAGTGCACAAATACTGTCCAGAATAACACATACTAAGCCACAAAACAAATCAACAAATTTAAGCGAACAGAAACTCTCATTTTTTCAGACCACAATGATATGAAACTAGAAATCAATTACAGAAAGAAAAATGAGAAAACAACAAAGACATGGACACTAAAAACAAGCTATGAAAAAACCAATGGGTCAATGAAGAAAACAAAGAGAATTCACAAAATACCTCAAGACAGTTGAAAATGAAAGCACAGCAATCCAAAATCTATGGGGTACAGCAAGCAAAAGTAGTTCTAAGAAAGAATTTTATAGTGATACAGGCCTTCCTCAAGAAACAAGAAAAACCTCAAATAAACAACCTAACCTACCACCTAAAGGAATCAGAAAAAGAAAAAAAAAGCCCAGTCAGCAGAAGGAAGAGAGAGGAAATAAAATAGAGAACAAAAAATATCAGAAAAGGTCAATTAAAAGAGCTAGGTTTTGAAAAGATAAAAAAAATTGATAAACCTTTAGCCAGGCTTACCAAGAAGAAAAGAGAAAGGACCCAAATAAACAAAATAAGAAAAAGAGGAGAAATAACTGATACCACAGAGATACAAAAATTCGTAAGAATACTGTGAACAGTTACATGCCAACAGATTGACAAATTTTCTAGAAAGGTACAACCTGTCAAGACTAAGTCAAGAAAAAACAGACAAGTTGGAACATACCGATCACTAGTAGTGAAATCGAATTTGTATTTTAAAAACTCCCAGTAAACAAAAGTCCAGTACTGGACAGCTTCACAGGGGTATTCTACCAAACATAAGAAGACCAAACACCTATCCTTCTCAAACTATTCCAAAACAGTAAAGAGGACAAAACACTCCCAGATTCATTGTACTAGGCCATCTTTACCCAATACCAAAACCAGACAGACACACTACAAAAAAAATTACTGGCTAATATCTTCGATTATCATAGATGCAAAAATCTCAACAAAATAATAGTGAACCAAACTAACAATATATAAGAAGAATCATACACCATGATAAAGTTGGATTTACTCTAAGGCCACAAGCGTGGTTCAATATTCACAAGTCAATGTGAACATTAACAAAAAAGAAAAATTACATGATTTCCATAGATGCGAAAAAAGCATTTGACAAAATACAATACTCATTCATGATAAAAACTCTCATCAAAGTGGGTACAGAGGGAACATACCTCAACATAATAAAAGCCATTTATGACAAACCTACAGCTAACATCATACACAATGGTGAAAAGCTGAAAACCTTTCCTCTAAATTCAGGAAAAGGACAAGGATGCCCACTCTCACCACTTCTATTTAATAAAGTATTCAAAGTTAAGTCCTACACACAGCAACTCAGACAAGAAATAAAAGGCATCCAAATTGGAAAGGAAGAAATAAAATTTTAACTCTTTGCAGATGACACAATACTTTACATAGAAAACCCTAAAATCACCAAAGATCTATTAAAACTAATAAATGAATTCAGTGAGGCTGCAAGATACAAGATTAATATACAGAAACCTATTCTGTTTCTATATGCAAATAATGAACAATCAGGAAGTGAAAGTTTAAAAAAAAATACCATTTAAAATTGCATCAGGGCTTCCCTGGTGGCGCAGTGGTTGAGAATCTGCCTGCCAATGCAGGGGACACGGGTTCGAGCCCTGGTCTGGGAAGATCCCACAAGCCGCGGAGCAACTGGGCCTGTGAGCCACAATTACTGAGCCTGTGCGTCTGGAGCCTGTGCTTCGAAGAGAACGAGAGGCAGCGATAGTGACAGGCCCACATACCACGATGAAGAGTGGCCCCCACTTGCCACAACTAGAGAAAGCCCTCGCACAGCAATGAAGACCCAAGACAGAAATGAAAACGCAGAAATGAAAATGCCAAGACACATATTAATAAAACTATCAAAAATTAAATACAGAGAAAAAATATTAAAAGCAACAAGGGAAAAACAACAAATAACATACAAAGGAATCCCATAAGGTTAACAGCTGATATTTCAGCAGAAGCTCTGCAAGCCAGAAGGGAGTGGCAGGACATATTTAAAGTGATGAAAGAGAAAAACCTACAACCAAGATTACTCTACTCAGCAAGGATCTCATTCAGATTCTATGGAGAAATTAAAACCTTTACAGACAAGGAAAAGCTAAGAGAATTCAGCACCACCAAACCAGCTTTACAACAAATGCTAAAGGAACTTCTCTAGGCAAGAAACACAAGAGAAGGAAAGACCTACAATAACAAACCCAAAACAATTAAGAAAATGGGAATAGGAACATACATATCGATAATTACCTTAAATGTAAATGGATTAAATGCTCCCACCGAAAGACACAGATTGGCTGAATGGATACAAAAACATGACCCATGTATATGCTGTCTACAAGAGACCCACTTCAGACCTAGACACACATACAGACTGAAAGTGAAGAGATGGAAAAAGATATCCCATGCAACTGGAAATCAAAAGAAAGCTGAAGTAGCAATTCTCATATCAGACAAAATAGACTTTAAAATAAAGACTATTACAGGAGACAAAGGAAGACACTAAATAATGATCAAGGGATCAATCCAAGAAGATATAACAACTGTAAATATTTAAGTACCCAACATGGGAACACATCAACACGTAAGGCAAATGCTAACAGCCATAAAAGGGAAAATCGACACCAATTCAGTAACAGGGGACTTTAATACCCCACTTTCACCAATGGACATATCATCCAAAATGAAAATAAGGAAACACAAGCTTTAAATGATACATTAAACAAGATAGACTTAATTGATATTTATAGGACATTCCATCCAAAAACAACAGAATACACTTTCTTCTCAAGTGCTCATGGAATATTCTCCAGGATAGATCATATCTTGGGTCCCAAATCAAGCCTTGGTAAATTTAAGAAAATTGAAATTGTATCAAGTATCTTTTCCGACCACAACGCTATGAGACTAGGTATCAATTACAGGAAAAGATGTGTAAAAAATACAAACGCATGGAGGCTAAACAATACACTACTTAATAACCAAGTGATCACTGAAGAAATCAAAGAGGAAATCAAAAAATACCTAGAAACAAATGACAATGGACACACGACGACCCAAAACCTACGGGATGCAGCAAAAGCAGTTCTAAGAGGGAAGTTTATGGCAATACAATCCTACCTCAAGAAACAAGAAACATCTCAAATAAAAAACCTAAGCTTACACTTAAAGCAATGAGAAAGAAGAACAAAAAAACTGCAAAGTTAGCAGAAGGAAAGAAATCATAAAGATCAGATCAGAAATAAATGAAAAAGAAATGAAAGAAACAGCAAAGATTAATAAAACTAAAAAATGATGATTTGAGAAGATAAACAAAACTGATAAACCACTAGCCAGACTCATCAAGTAAAAAAGGGAGAAGACTCAAATCAACAGAATTAAAAATGAAAAAGGAAAAGTAATAACTGACACTGCAGAAATACAAAGGATCATGAGAGATTACTACAAGCAACTATATGTCAATGAAATAGACAACCTGGAAGAAATGGACAAATTCTTAGAAAAGCACAACCTTCCCAGAATGAACCAGGAAGAAATAGAAAATATAAACTGACCAATCACAAGCACTGAAATTGAGACTGTGATTAAAAATCTTCCAACAAACAAAAGCCCAGGATCAGATGGCTTCACAGGTCAATTCTAGCAACATTTAAAGAAGAGCTAACACCTATCTTTCTCAAACTCTTCCAAAATGTAGCAGAGGGAGGAACACTCCAAAACTCATTCTATGAGGCCACCATCATGCTGATACCAAAACCAGACAAAGATGTCACAAAGCAAGAAAACTATGGGCCAATATCACTGATGAACATAGATGTAAAAATCCTCAACAAATACCGGCAAACAGAATCCAACAGCACATTAAAAGGATCATACACCATGACCAAGTGGGGTTTATCTCAGGAATGCAAAGATTCTTCAGTGTATGATCATATGATCATCTCAATAGATGCAAAAAAAGCTTTCAACAAAATTCAACACCCATTTATGATAAAAACCCTCCAGAAAGTAGGCACAGAGGGAACTTTCCTCAACATAATAAAGGCCATATATGACAAACCCACAGCAAACATCATTCCCAACAGTGGAAACCTGAAAGCATTTCCTCTAAAATCAGGAAGAATAGAAAGTTTTCCACTCTCACCACTCTTATTCAACATAATTTTGGAAGTTTTAGCCACAGCAATCAGAGAAGAAAAAGGAATCCAAATCAGAAAAGAAGTAAAGCTGTCACTGTTTGCAGATGACATGATACTATACACAGAGAATCCTAAAGATGCCACCAGAAAACTACTAGAGCTAATCAATGAATTTAGTAAAGTAGCAGGATACAAAATTAATGCACAGTTATCTCTTGCATTCCTATACAGTAGTGATGAAAAGTTTGAAAGAGAAATTAAGGAAACGCTCATTTACCATTGCGACAAAAAGAATAAAATACCTAGGAATAAACCTACCTAAGGAGACAAAAGACCTGTATATAGAAAACTGTAAGACACTGATGAAATAAATTAAAGATGACAAACAGATGGAGAGTTATACCATGTTCTTGGACTGGAAGAATCAACATTGTGAAAATGACTATACTGTCCAAAGTAATCTACAGATTCAATGCAACCCGTATCAAACTATCAATTTTATTTCTCACAGAACTGGAACAAAAAATTTTACAATTTGTATGGAAACACAGAAGACCCCGAATAGCCAAAGCAATCTTGAGAACAAAAAACAGAGCTGGAGCAATCAGGCTCCCTGACTTCAGACTATAGTACAAAGCCACATTTGTCAAGACAGTATGGTACTGGCACAAAAATACAACTATAGATCAATGGAACAGGATAGAAAGCCCAGAGATAAACCCATGCACATATGGTCACCTTATCTTTGATAAAGGAGGCAAGAATATACAATGGAGAAAAGACAGCCTCTTCAATAAATGGTGCTGGGGAAACTGGACAGCTACATGTAAAATAATGAAATTAGAACACCCCCTAACACCATACACAAAAGTAAACTCAAAATGGATTACAGACCTAAACGTAAGGCCAAATAATATAAAACTCTTAGAGGAAAACATAGGCAGAACACTCTTGACATAAATCACAGCAAGATCCTTTTTTACCCACCTCCTAGAGAAATGGAAATAAAAACAAAAATAAACAAATGGGACCTAATGAAACTCAAAAGCTTTTGCACAGCAAAGGAAACCACAAACAGGACGAAAAGACACCCCTCAGAATGGGAGACAATATTTGCAAATGAAGCAACTGACAAAGGATTAATCTCCAAAATTTACAAGCTGCTCATGCAGCTCAATATCAAGAAAACAAACAACCCAATACAAAAAGGGGCAGAAGATCTAAAGAGACTTTTCTCCAAAGAAGATATGCAGATTGTCAACAAACACATGAAACGATGCTCAGCATCACTAATCATCAGAGAAATGCAAATCAAAACTACAATGAGGTATCACCTCACACCAGTCAGAATGGCCATCATCAAAACGTCTACAAACAATAAAGGCTAGAGAGTGTGTGAAGAAAAGGGAAACCTCTTGCACTGTTGGTGGGAATGTAAATTGATACAGCCAGTATGGAGAACAGTATGAAGGTTCCTTACAAAACTAAAAATAGAACTACCATACGACCCAGCAATCCCACTATTGGGCATATACTCTGAGAAAACCATAATTCAAAAAGAGTCATGTACCACAATGTTCACTGCAGCTCTATTTACAATAGCCAGGATACGGAAGCAACTTAAGTGTCCATTGACAGATGAATGGATAAAGAAGATGTGGCATATATATACAATGGAATGTTACCCAGCCATAAAAAGAAACGTAATTGAGTTATTTGTAGTGAGGTGAATGGACGTACAGACTGTCATACAGAGTGAAGTAAGCCAGAGAGAGAAAAACAAATACTGTATGCTAACACATATATATGGAATCTAAAAAAAAAAAAAAATGGTTCTGAAGAACCTAGGGTCAGGACAGGAATAAAGTCACAGACCTCCTAGAGAAGGGACTTGAGGACAGGGGGAGAGGGAAGGATAAGCCTGGAAGATGTGAGAGAGTGGCACTGACATATATACACTACCAAATGTAAAACAGTTAGTGAGAAGCAGCCACATAGCACAGGGAGATCAGCCCAGTGTTTTGTGGCCACCTAGAGGGGTGGGAAAGGGAGGGTATATGGGTATATATGTATACATATAGCTGATTCACTTTGTTATACAGCAGAAACTAACACAACAATATAAAGCAATTATACTCCAAAAAAGATGTTTAATAATAAATAAATAAAATTGCATCAAAAAGTAAAATACCTAGGAATAAATTTAACCAAGCAGGTGAAAGACCTGTACTCTGAAAACTATAAAACACGGATGAAGGAAATTGAAGGTGTTACAAAGAAATGGAAAGATATCCTGTGCTCTTGGATTGGAAGAATTAATTTTGTTAAAATGGCTATACTACACAAAGCCATCTAATCTAATTTAATGCAATCCCTATCAAAATACCCAGGACATTTTTCACAGAACTAGAACAAATAATCCTAAAATTCACATGGAACGACAAAAGTTGCCAAATTGCCAAAGCAATCTTGAAAACAAAGAATAAAACTGGAGATGTCACCCTCCCAGACTTCAGACTATATTATACAAAGCTACAGTAATTAAAACAGCACAGTACTGGCACAAAAACTGACCCATAGGTCAAGAGAACAGACAGCCCAGAAATAAACTCACCTACTTACGGAGAATTAATCTATGACAAAGGAGGTAAGAATAGACAATGAAGAAAAGACAGTCTCTTCAACAAGTGATGCTAGGAAAACTGGACAGTAACATGCAAAAAAATGAGATTAGCACATTTTCTCACACCATACATAAAAATAAACTCAAAATGGATTAAAGACCTAAACGTAAGACCAGAAGCCACAGAAGTCCTAGCAGAGAACAGGCAGAACACTCTCTGACATATATCGTAGCATTATTTTTTTGGATCTGTCTCCTCAGGCAAAAGAAATAAAAGCAAAAATAAACAAATGGGACCTAATTAATTTTAAAAACCTTTTGCACTGCAAAGGTAACCATCAACAAAAAGACAACCTAGCAAATAGGAGAAAATCTTTTACAAATGACATTATCTACAAGGGGTTAACATCCAAAATATATAAATAGCTCATACAATAAAAAAATGGGCAGAAAACCTTAATATACATTTTTCCCTAAGACATACAGATGGCTAACAAGCCCATGAAAAGATGCTCAGCATTGCTAATTATTAAGAGAAATGCAAAACAAAACCACAATGAGATATCACCTCACACCTGTCAGAATGACTATCATCAGAAAATCCACAAATAACAAGTGTTGGCAAGGATGTGGAGAAAAGGGAACCCTTGCACACTGTTGGTGGGAATATAAATTGGTGCAGCCCCTATGGAAAACAGTATGGAGGTTCCTCAAAAAACTAAAAATAGAAATATCATGTGATTCAGTAATTCCATTCCTGGGTGTATGTTCAGAAATAATGAAAACACTAATTTAAAAAGATATATGCACCCCAATATTTACTGCAGCATTGTTCATAATAGCCAAGATAGGGAGGCAACCAAAGTGTCCCTCAACTGACAAATGGTTAAAGAATTTGTGATATACGCACGCACGCGCACACACACACACGGGATTATTACTCAGTCATAAAAAATGAAATTCTTCCATTTGCAGCAACATGCATGGACCTACAGAATATTATGCATAGTGAAATTAGACAGCAAAAGACACATACTTACATTCTAAAGTATGTGGAATCTAAAAAATCTAACAAATGTATATAGCAACCCAAAACAGACTCATAGATATAGAAAACAAACTAGGAGTTACCAGAGGGGAGAGGGGATGGGGGAGGGGCAAGATAGGAGTATGGAATTAAGAGATACCAACTACTATGTATAAAATAGATTAGCAACAAGGATATATTGTACAGCATAGGAAATTATAGCCGTTATTTTGTAATAACTTTTAGTAGAGTACACTCTGCAAATACCGAATCGTTATGTTGTATACCTGAAACTAATATCGTAAATCAACTATATTTCATTTAAAAATAAAACTTAGTCTAAAAAAAACAATGTAGACATCATTCCCAAATATACCACAGACTAATTATTCAACTATGGAAAAAATCACTCTGCTTTAGTCTTACCGTTAAGTGTGGAGTGACCTACCTATATTCCTAATAAAAGGTACCATTATGGGCTTCCCTGGTGGTGCAGTGGTTGAGAGTTCGCCTGCCGATGCAGGCGACGCCGGTACGCGCCCCGGTCCAGGAGGATCCCACATGCCGCGGAATGGCTAGGCCCGTGAGCCATGGCCGCTGAGCCTGCGCATCCGGAGCCTGTACTCCGCAACGGGAGAGGCCACAACAGTGAGAGGCCCGCGTACGGCAAAAAAAAAAAAAAAAGGTACCATTAAAGTACTATGACATTCCAAAGAGAAAAAGTATTTTTAAAGAGTTGTATTTTATTACTAATTTAATTTGGGGGCACTGGATCTGCATCTTAAAAGCTATTTATAGAGTCTTAAATAAATAAAAAAGAACTAGAGGCAAGTAATCAGACCTTGATTTTAATTAGCATTCTAAGCTTATTTTTGAAGCCCAAAAATAAATTCAGAAAAAAAGAATCATAAAAAAAAATACTTAGGGCTTCCCAACAATAAATTCAGAAAAAAAGAATCATAAAAACAATACTTAGGGCTTCCCTGGGGGCGCAGTGGTTGAGAGTCCGCCTGCCGATGCAGGGGACACGGGTTCGTGCCCCGGTCCGGGAAGATCCCACATGCCGAGGAGCAGCTGGGCCCGTGAGCCATGGCCACTGAGCCTGCGCGTCCGGAGCCTGTGCTCCGCAACGGGAGAGGCCACAACAGTGAGAGGCCCGCGTACCGCAAAAAAACCAAAACCAAAACAAAAAAAAAACTTAAAATTATTTCCAATTTGTAATTAAATATTTTACAGAGTTTTAAATTTTATCATGATTTACTTTCTCTCAGTGAATAAAGTCCCTTTAGATTTATAAGTCAGATAAAGTGCTTCTTATATTAACATTTTGAATAGAATTTAAATAATGCCCATATAGCTTATAATAAGTTGTATTAAAGTCTTCTCATTGTTTCCAAAATGCCTATTGATATTCAACGTGAGTTCAACAGAAATATTGGTATTTGAACAAACAAATACAAAGAGGAGCTCCGTGTATGTAAAAAATTTTAATGGAGAGACAATGTTCATTGCAGTGTTATATAATTGCAAAATCCTAAAAACAAACCAAATGTCCATAGATAGGGCAATGGATAAGTATATACTAGTAACATTCGTGCAATAGAATTCCCTAGGATAGTGAAAATGAGTGAACTACAGCTTTTCTTCTCACATAGAAGAATCTTTATAATGTTTTAAAAAAGAAAGTGGCAAAAGTACACATATTACTACTCTATATATATTTCAGAAAACTGCAAATCTGGAAAATATTGACATGAAATTATCAAGAAAATTAGAGGATGATTAACTTCTGGAAGATGATGGTGAAGTGGAGAGATAAAAGACAGACACATTGGAGACTTCAAAGTTCCCTTAAACAGGTTTCTGAGTTAATACTATTCTACAAGCTTACGTGTACCTCATTTGCTATTTTACACATACGTTATGTTTAATTTAAAAAAAATGCAAGTTCTAATGAGATCCAATATGTCTGCACAACAAAGGAGTTTCAAAGGATTATTTTAAAAACTAAATAGAAACCTAGTATAATTAAATAAAAATTTGGAAAGATAATTTAGAAATTTAACTTGAATAACAAACCAAATATACTTCAGCTAGAGTAAAAAGTTGAAAAACATTTTAGAAGGGGAATTTACAGAAATTTATAGAATGTTTATAGTATCTAGAAATAATTATTTTGCCAGTAGGAGAAGAAACTGCATAAAAATGTCATTGACAGATTATGTTAATATTTTAAGTATCTCTACCGTTATTCAAAATCAAGATACAACAATATTTCAACAAATAAGATAAAGCTTAAAGGCAAATTAAGAGTTCCTTAATTTAAAATAATTCTTAGACACTCTATTGTATGAGTGGAGAATGTTACAGGAACATATATAATTATTTAGGAGAGACCTACAAGATTGCCTCTTTTTTGAATGTACTACTTCTGGGTTTTAACTTTCCCAAGGGTACTTGCCTTCCAGCAGAACTAAAACTAAAGAATAACACTGGGAGCAAACAGACTTATAATTTCTTCATCATCTCATTTATACAGCTTCAGATTTCATCTACCCATTAAGAAGAAAAGTCAGTAAATACCACTGGTTCTTTCCACTAATCCAAAGAGAAAGCAGACCTATCATTTTGCTTAATATTATGTTTACTTCTATTTATTGCATTTATCTTGGCAAGAGAAAATATCCTTGTGAAGGGGGATAACCACAAAGATCACTTAAAGTCCATGATACATAAGAAACGCTCTTTCCAGAGTTATGTCAGTAAATTGGATTAACAAAAAAAAAAAAGAAAAAGAAAAAGAAAAAGAAACCATAGTGGTGTTTCTCCTCATTAACTCATCGATTATCCTAGTGTAAAACCATTACTCTGTCCTTGAGACGTGAAGTTCAGTTATGGTGATTATGCATCATGAACCTCCAATTTATACCTCAGAATTCTGAACATTCCAGGAAAAAATTTAGCCTCAGGTAAAAAGGAAAAATTATGAGATGCTTATTGAATAAATTTTTAATTAAAATGCAAATTAATCAAACACACTTTGTTTCTCTAAGATTATCAATCACACAGATACATTTTTGTATGTTATAAATACCCCTATTGGTAAAATACATACTAATTCATGTGTTTCATCAATGTATGTACAGAACACATTAGAATATTAAATAATTTTATAGACTAATTTTACCTTAGTACCATTCATTTCTTTGAATATAGTACACCAAGCTATTAAACTATTCCTGATAACACCTTCTATATTTACCCTACTTGAGTAATTGGAAGAGATGAATATGCAATTGATCTAAATCATCCAGGGAAGTATTATTAGTATCAATTTTGATGTTCAGTGAGACTAATTTGGTGATCTCATATTTACCTATAAATGAAGGCAACTCTAAGGGGAAAAAACTTCCCCTACATTTTTATATTGTTTCTCTCTTGTGGCTAAACATTGGTTATTGTTATTCTGCATGCTTTGTAAGTGAATGTACTGCTATATATGAGTTTATTATGGCTGGGGTGGGTGGAACTTAGAGGAAGTAGGCTGAAGGATCTGGGGGGGATAATGAAGTTCATGATGACAAAGGATATAGCTGACAAAGGGTCACATGATATAGAAGACATAGATGATACAGATGACAAAGGATCAAGAGGTGAGTTGTGGAATATTCCTGTGAGGATAAAGCTTGAGTTTTGACATTATAGGTCTTTTATTTTCATAATAATTTATTGAGATTTATATGTGACAGATTATATTAATGATATTTACTAGTAAATTAAAGTCAACTTATTATTATTTTTGTGTGTGTGTGTGTGGTACGCAGGCCTCTCACTGTTGTGGCCTCTCCCGTTGTGGAGCACAGACTCCGGACGTCCAGGCTCAGCGGCCATGGCTCATGGGACCAGCCGCTTCCCAGACCGGGGCACAAACCCGTGTCCCCTGCATCGGCAGGCGGACTCTCAACCACTGCGCCACCAGGGAAGCCCAAACTTATTATTTTCGTACATTGACCAAAGATAGCCTGGGAAAGAAGTTAGCATGAGGATGGAGCATGGGAGATGTTAGAAATTCAACACACACTAACAAGCATATGTGAAGAGGCAAGCAAAAGCTGGTGACAGAAAATCCATGTATAGATTAAATTTTAAAACACCTACAGGAAGGGAAGCTCCTCAGCATGAAGAAAATCTTTCCTTAGGGAGGCAAAGCACACGACCCCCGGGCTTCATTAAGAGGAAAAAAACACTGTAGAAAAGCGGAGATGTACCTGAAAGGATTTTAGAATACTGAAAATATAGCAGTTTACAACAAAGAGTTTATCAGACAGAGAGTACAGTGGGAGGAGACTGGCATACCAAGACCAAGATTGTGGCACAGGGATATAGAAGTGAGCATTTGCTGCAAATATTGAAGTAGGGGGCTGAGCTTCAAGATAACATCCTACTGAATCATAAATTGAGAACCAGTTTAAATAGTCAGAAACAATAATGAGTATGTAGAGATTTGGGAGTAAGATACAGAAAATTTATTTACTATTCATCTTGTTCTGTGAATGATCAAGACTTTATCCTGTGATAAACCATAATGGAAAACTATCTACAAAAGTATGTATACATATATGTATAACTGAATCACTTTGTTGTACAGCAGTAATTAGCATTGTAAATCAACTATACTTCAACTGGAAAAAAAAAAAAAAACAAGACTTCAACAGACCAGGGGCAGAGGCAGAAGAAAACTAGCAGACACCAGTATGTGATCCCTGCTTTGTTAGAAGAATGAGTATGTGTAGGAGGGGCACCTAACCATGGGAGAGAATATTTCACTGAGGAGATAATGTTGGTGTTGCTGGTAAACAGGCATCAGATAAGGAAAGGAGTTAGGTAAGGCAGGTAGAGGGCATAGCTACAGCAAAAATATACAAAAGGAGAGCAAAATTATGGAGGTAAAATGTAGTGTGGAATAAGCAGCTTCTTTTTTCTTTAATTTAGGAGTTTGAATTCTAACCCTCCTTCCACCTTACCCAACATCATCCACGACAACGAACAACTGATTTTGTGATCTTAGAAGTATCATTTTGTTAATCTTTGTCTAGGTTTTCTTATTGGTTAAATGGGTATAACATCTGCCACATGTACGTATCTAATAGATTTCCCTAAGGCTCAAGATCGAAAACATGTAAAACACCATAAACATGCTAGCTATTTTTATAAGGCTCCTGTTATCTAGATATAGATATACACAGAATTCCAAAATAGTTCAATATGTCTTTCATTTCATCCTCCCCCTCAAAGAGAGTGGGTGAAGGCGGAACCTAAGGCAACCTCTTTCTGGGAATGTCCAAAATGAGGGCATAAATGTCTTGGAATTACCCAAATGGCAGTTATTTCCAAGTCTAAAGATTCTGAATACATCTGTAGTCATATATTTTATGATTCATATTCCAAGTTCATTTTTTTCAGGGTTTAGGTTAATTATTGCTTGGACCAGAGCAACATGGCAAAGCCAACCAATCCAGATGAAGAAATCAAAACAAACTATTGTTTACATAACGAACATCATGTCTGCCTTTAAATTTATATAGGGCTAACTACTTGCTAAGCACTTTCTCCTACATTAATTCACTTAGCCCTTCATCCACCCTTTGAGGTAGGGAAGACAGGTGTCATTATTCCCACTTCAAAGGTTAATGTAACAGAATCTGCTTAAGTGACTTACACAAGGTCAAATTGTGGTGAACGATGCAACTGTTTTTTCTAATTAAAAATTCAGGGGTTGTTTTTCCTACTATGACCAACATTCTATCTAAAGACTACCTAAAGAAACTAACACACCATTGTAATGCAATTATACTCCAATAAAGATATTAAAAAAAAATTAAGTTACTATATAGAACTGTCAAAAAAAATAAAAATAAAGACTACCTAAATTATGAAAGAAGCAATGTACGGATTTAAAACAGCACATTTCTGCATTCCTTTATTGGATAAGTAATTCATTTCAAAATAGTTAAAGTGGATAAAAAAATTTTTTTTTTTTTTTGCAAATACCACTTGTTATTTGTAAATAAACAGTGATCACTGTGTCATTCTGAAAGCTAACTTTTAAAAGAAAGGAATATTTTGTCTTGTGCTTAACCAATTCATTTTAGTTCAAGTACAGGTGTAGAGAAAGAGACAGATTTGGACCTTGGCCAATAATTTGTTCTGTGTTGTAAAAGCCCAAGAGAAGAAACGACCAAACTTTGTATTTAAATCAGTCATAAATCCAAAGTGGTAAGAATTTCAATCCTAGCTGACTCATTTATAACCTTATTTTCTAAAATACTTAAGTGCCTTGAGAAGCAGAAATACTGTAACAGCTTGGAAAACTTTCATCTGCATCTTTGTGTCTCATTGATGTTATCTGTGCCCTGATCCGATAAGGTCACTCTGGCTTCTCCAATACCCCTGCAGGGATAAAAAGGACAACCCAGTACCTCTTGATATGTGAAGATTTTGGTTGTACGTGAGTAGATGACTCTCATTTTAGATTGTTCTTTAAAGAACCCACAGGCAAATAACTCCCACAGTAATACAAAGATATTTTAAGCCAAGTTCATGTAGGATGAACTGTACAGACTTGTTGAGCTCCTAGCTGAGTTTGCACGTGCCCTTCATTAAGTATAAAGATCAGCCTGAAGGGAAGTCAGTTCTGCTTGTGCAATTAAGGATGTTTCTACCTTTCTGTTTGACAAAAGATTTGTTTGTTGTTTAACTCTGCCTGTTCAGGCAAGTCAAGGACAGTTGTAATCTTCTCAAACTCATAAACCTAGCAGAAAAACAGAAGGAAATTGCAATATCCAAATGTAGAACTTGATTTGTCATTTTGTATTTTCATCTAACTCTGGGATGTTCTTTTATCAAAGATTGCAAAGTTGACTATAAATACGTGTATTTCTAGAGAGCATTAATGTATTCAAAAGATACTGGTGCAATCCCCCGTCATTTATGTTGTGTTTTTCTTCAAGTTTTCAAAATATTTTGAATTAATACTGTCCATTAAGGGAACTCTAGAAATCCAAGTAGAAAAAAAATCACCCGAGTCCTACCACTCCTAACCAGTCATGCTGACATTTTACAACTTTTTCCTTCTATACTTTTTCAAAACAGATCATTTCTCATTGATCATAATGTACTTATCTTTTTCATAATGCATTTTTTTAATCTCTTAGGCACTCTGTATTTTCCATATATATGAATTCATTTCCTTATTCATTTACTGCAATCAAAAATATGGATTAGGCACTTAATACAGGCTGGTACTCTGCTGGATGCTGGA
The DNA here is from genome assembly GCF_008692025.1 of Phocoena sinus. Lineage (NCBI taxonomy): Eukaryota > Metazoa > Chordata > Mammalia > Artiodactyla > Phocoenidae > Phocoena > Phocoena sinus. Next base: position 66,553,698 of record NC_045771.1, on the reverse strand, counting down.
GATTTAACAATGAAAAATACAGTTTCTATGCACATAGAGAACAAGCTTGTGGGCAGTAGAGACTTGTGCATTGGAATTTTACCATACAGTTTGATAAGAGCCAGAGTCAAAAAAACTCCAAGACATTATGGGAGCACATAGGCAGAGTCCGAGGCTTCCTGGTAAGGGGACAGCAAGTGTGAAGGACCAGAGATAAGAGAGCACATGATTTTAGAAAACTGAAAATAAGTTCAGCAGCACTAGATCATAAAGGTTAATTGGGGAGACTTCGGCAACAGAAATGACTGGAAAAATAACTGTGCCAGATCACTTTTATCTCCTTTCAGCCAGTATTTATCGAGCATGTACCCTGTGTACCTGGAATATATTAATGAATCAAGTACCAGCATGGTTCTTGCCCTCACAGATCCCTGAAGGTCAGAAATTTGTTGAGTATTATCACGGGAGAGCAAACAACATTGCTGGAACACACAGCCAATCCCAAACCTAATTTCAGGGGGGTGAGCAAGCATCTCATGGAAAAGCTGGCAAATAACCGAAGCCTTAAATGGTGACCCAGACGTAGCCAGATAAGTGGGAAGTAAGGAATGAAAAGCCAGAAGAAGAAAGAAATATCCAGAACCTTCTAAACCATGTCAAAGAGTTCAGGTTTCATCATAAGAGTTTCAGGATTTTAAGGAGACACATTACACCCTCCGATTTTCATTTGGACAAAAACTGTGATGCAGAGGTTGGATTAGAAGATCAGGAACATAAAGGAATGAATGATGAGGTAGTTGCATTGGTCCTGATAAAGAATGTCAGTAGCCTGCACTAGGGCGATGCAGTGGGTTGGTCAGATTGCAGAACTATCCAGAAGACAGAATCAACAGAACTTGTAACTAACAAGGAACGGACAGAGACAAACAAGAGAAGTTAAGGGTAAAACTTACCCTCGTTAAAGATAATGCCTTGGGCCAATGGCCGGACCATCCCAAAAGAGAAAACCAAAGTGATAAACTGGTTTGGAGAGGAAGAACGGTAGTTTAGTTTGGTGCTTGCTATTTTTTGAGATGTCTGAAACATTTAAGTGAAGTTGTCCAGTGTTATGCTATGATTATTAAAAATTGGCATAATATGGGTGACGCCAATACTGAATTCTACTGCATCTCCAGGAAAAAAAAAGAAAGTTGTCTTCCCTTCTCCTTTAACAGAGAAGCAGATTATGGCTAAGCAAGATAACAATCTTTGGGGACTTCCCTGGTGGCACAGTGGATAAGACTCCACACTCTCAATGTAGAGGGCCCAGGTTCAATCCCTGGTCAGGGAACTAGATCCCACGTGCATGCCGCAGCTAAGAGTTCACATGCCACAACTAAAGAGCCCACCTGCTGCCAACTAAGATCCACTGCAACATACATACATAAATATTACAATCTTTGCATAGTACTGATCCCTAAGAGCAGGGGCTCCAAGCTCTTTGTCCAGAGGTGTGGCCAGAGCCCTAAATAGGGCGGGCTTGAAACAAGTGTGTGGATGCAAAGCATGCTTCTCTCTCATCTGTACCTGGATTGGCAAGCAATCAAGTATGTTTTTAGCAGCACTAGTCACCTTTCCTCACAGTCCCTACTCCAGCTCACTAGAACCTCAGGAAAACAAGGAGTTGTGGATTACCTTTCCCTTGTTCTTCCTGATTCCCCAAGTCTGTACATGTCTGTGCAGTCCATGGGCCTCCAAGAATTGTACTGACCTTTTAGTTTTGTTACTGCTCATTCGGCAGCAGTGACTTATCTGTATACATGGGTCTGAAGCTCAAGAGAGATCTTGTAATGTAGCTTTGACACATGATTCATGATCTTTATTTCTAAAAATGTGAATGGTTAAGAATATTCTAAATCTTGTCACTTTGCTAACTGCAAAATATCTATTGAATCCAAAACATGATTATGTGAAAATCTGACTTTGTAAAATTTTGAAAATGTTCTGTTTTATGATTTAACTATTTTCCCTTAAATTATGACTAATGGGGCTTCCCTGGTGGCGCTGTGGTTGAGAGTCCACCTGCCGATGCAGGGGACGCGGGTTCGTGCCCCGGTCCGGGAAGATCCCACATGCCGCGGAGCAGCTGGGCCCGTCAGCCATGGCCACTGAGCCTGCGCGTCCGGAGCCTGTGCTCCGCAACAGGAGAGGCCACAACAGTGAGAGGTCCACGTACCGCAAAAAAAAAAAAAAAAAAAAAATTATGACTAACGTTAAGTGATTGCTTATTCACCTAAAGTTTTAACAATAAATAACACACACTGCTTTATTTACATGATTAGGACAGCATTGTGGCTAGTTCAAAAATTAAATGTGACAATTCAATAGGAAGAATGTCAATAATCGTTTCCATTTTATTTTTTAAAAAAATGTAGCAGCACTTCGTGAATCAGATCTAATCAACTGAAAAAGCAATGAAATGTTTCCTTTACAATCATATAATTCAGACTACACATTCTCTGAAATGTAGTGAAGGCTTAAAGTTAGTCCATTATTTCAAAGTGTTTTATTAATCACACTAAATTATGAAGCTTTTAATTTCAAAATAATCATATATGAAATTGCACATCTCCTGATGTGAAAAAAATTCATTTTCAGAATAATTTTTCATCTGACTTTCTATTCAAAAGGTCAGCTATGTCTCAGAGAAGAAAAATATATTACAGATATGCTAACAATACTGTATCGTTTCTTTTTCCTTTTTATTTATTAACATTAACATATTACTGTACAAGAATCACATAATTCAGAGTTATATAGAAAACATGAAAGTCACTTTACATTACTATAAACCCCTGACTCTCTCTGCTGGAAGAAACCCCTATCAACAGTTTAGGGTATCCTATTCATTCTCACTTCTCCTCTTTCCCCCACCCCGTTTTTTTTAACTAGTATTAGAGATTTATTTAATATAGCCACTAATCTCCAAAGAAAACTATTTACACATATTGACTAAAGATTTTTACACCATCATTTCATTTCAGTTTCTTAAAAAAATTAACATCTAGAATATGAAAATACAGACCAAAAAAGCAGCAAACACTTGTGTACCCATCCCTTTGCATAAGCAATGAATACCAAAATATTTCAAAGCTTGTGGATACATTTCCCAGTTGCTGATTCTTCCAACCTCCCCATCCCAGAAGCAGTTGCTCTTATGAAATGATGATTTCTCACTTATAGAACAATTATGTATCACTAAAAATGTACACTGGTTTGCATATCTTAACTTATATGAATGACACTGAAACACCTGTATTCTTTTGCAGCTTTTTTGTTCAAAATTATGCTTGTGAGGTTTGCCTATGTTAATTCATGTAGCTGTGGTTCATTAATTTTCACTACTAAATGGTATTCCATTATGTGTTGGGGGAGGGGGTGGTTTTGTGTACATACATACATCTAGGTTGGTTTCAATATTAAAAAGACACATACACCCCAATGTTCATTGCAGCACTATTTACAATAGCCAGGACATGGAAGCAACCTAAGTGTCCATCAACAGAGGAATGGCCAAAGAAGATGTGGCATGTATATACAATGGAATACTACTCAGCCATAAAAAGGAATGAAACTGAGTTACATGTAGAGATGTGGATGGACCTGGAGTCTGTTATACAAAGTAACTCAGAAAGAAAAAAAACAAGTATCGTATACTAATGCATATATGTGGAATCTAGAAAAACGGTACAGATGAACCTATTTGTAGGGCAGGAATAGAGACACAGACATAGAAAACAGACGTGTGGACACAGGGTGGGGGAGGGGGGATTGGACGAATTGGGAGATTAGGATTGACATATACACACTACCATGTGTAAAATAGATAGCTAGTGGGAGCCTGCTGTATAGCACAGGGACCTCAGCTCGGTACTCTGTGATGACCTAGGTGGGTGGGATAAAGGGGATGGGAGAGAAGTCCAAGAGGGAGAGGATAGATGTATACATATAGCTGATTCATTTAGCTGTACAGCAGAAACTAACACAACATTGTAAAGCAACTACACTCCAATTCAAAAAAAAATAGTGCTATAAAAGCTTATACATACAGTCAGCCCTCTACATCTGTGGATTCAACCAACCACAGATTTGGAAATGCCACAGATGAGGAAAGATGTCTGTATTATGCCATTTTATGTAAGGGACTTGAGCACCCACAAATTCCGAGGACAAGTCCTGGAACCAATCTCCCACATACTGAAGGATGACTGTATCTTCTTTATTGTGTGAATGTTTTCCTAGAGCCCACAAGGGGAATAGGCTGGGCCAGTTAGTCTGTGTGTCTTCAACTTTGCTAAATGTGGTCCAATTTTACTCCAAAGGTTAAACATTTACCTTTTCGCCTGAAATGTTTGAGAGTTCCCTTTGCTCCACGTGCTCAAAAATTGTTACTGTCAGAATTTAAAAGTTTTCATCAATTTGGTATGTAAGAAATAATGGCTTTAATATACATTTTTCTGATTATCTTTGTAAAACAATATCTTTCGAAGTTAAAATTTAATGCAAAAACCTGCAAAGGTCCAATATCTACTAATCTCTTTTGCATAAAAGGAGAAGAGATGAACACATTCAATACAATTCTACATTGGTTAACAGAATAAAGTAATATAACTTATCTATAATATTACTTATCTATATACTTACCTTATACCTCTTTTCTGTGGCTTAAATTCTGTTTTTAAATTACTTTTTACAAATTGTTTAAAAAAATTCTCATTTAAATTTTTTTTTTAAACACACCTAATAAGTAGGGGGTTTTGTCCATTTGTTTATTTTCTTGAATCATTTGGATTATTCTTACAAGTGATATTCTGTTTCTACCTGGACATGGCTTTGGTGGAGAAAAGGAGTTTGATGACCTCCTCTTTTTACTTAAAGCTCTCTTTTTCTCTTTTCACAGGTGGATTATTCATTTTGAAAACTATCCACATTTTCCCGTGTGTGTACATACACAGTGCCATCGAAGTGCTTTGGGTGTATGAAACAACTCTATTGACAGGCCTAACGATGGGATGCCTCTCAACGGCAGCAAATGGTCGCCTTATCTTTCCACTCTGAGTTCACTTTTCCTTATTAAGCTTTTCTATAGGAATATTCTCTACATTATTGTATTTATATAAATATATATATAACTTAATATACTATATAGTATATTTATACTAAAGGTTGTAAACATAAATGTATGTATGTATACTCTATTATTCCTATTTTGTATATTCTGCCTATTTCCCAGTATTCCTGTACTCTATATGTACTTCAGCCTATGCAGTTGAGCAGTCCTTATGAATCTTTTACCAGCAAGATGAGGTTACTATGTACCCCTGTTACAAAGTTCCTACCCACATTCAATAGGAAAATAAGCATTCCCAGAGCATATTAACAACAAAAACAAAAACACTAAAAGTTCTTCAGAAATTTACAATGTTAAAAAGTGACGCAAACAACCTTTCCTATGTGAAAATTGGAATAATGCGCAAACCAGCATGGGCTTTGCTCAGGAATCACGTAAAAAATGATGTAGTCATCAACCCTCAGCACTCAGAGAGGATGCTTTGAACAAGAAACTGAACGAGACTGGTTGCTGCCACTTAACCACTGAACTAACCATTCAACTAAGGGCTAGAGCCCTGACAATGTCTCTGCCTAACTTCTTCTTACTGAAATCCAATGGTTTTATTTATACTATGCTTCAAAGTAATGTGTGTGAACGAACACACACACACACACCATTTTTTCCCACCAATTTTTTTCAGGACTGTTTGTTCAGATAATTTGAAACAAACAAACAAAACCTCTACAGACTGGTTCTTTGGATAAACATTTTGATGAGCCAAGCTAGTTCTACCACTGCTGCTAGTTTGGTCCCCAAACTGAATTCATATATCAATATATACAACTTACAATATTTTACATTTTTACTTTGTGATAAATGCACACTGATTTAAAATTATGTGCACTGACATTTTCAAGTTCCTTTGCACCATGTTCTGATCATGTAATTCCTGACATACACAGGATCTATCTTTATATTTGCAGTCCTAGATCATTCATGTTGGCAAATAGCCTACTGGTCATATTACATAAACTGTCTTCAAATTTAGGTTTTAAAGATGGAGATAAACATGGCTCCATAGTCCTATATATGCAATAAATAATACCCATCAGTTTAAGAAAATGAGCCTCAAAACTGAATTACATCTGCATGTCAGAAAACTCTAGCTAGTGTTCATTTTACGAAAAAATGAAGGCAATTAACATTTCATATTGTCAACAGTGTAAAATGGTTAAGAAAACTCTCATTTGTTGTCACTTATTTTAAAACTGTATTGCCACAGAGATTAGCATGCCATGCAAATTTCATGAACCTCCGCATTTTGTGGTCTTTTTTTTTTTTTAAACTACTGGAGGGTTTTTTTCAAAATTAAATCCAAAACAGCTAGGAAAACATGTTTGGCCACCTAGTATAATTTGGTTCATTTTCTTAATGCAATGATATATATCACTATCAAAATAAACCACATATAATGAGAAAGAGAGGGGGGCAGTCTTATATATCTAGTCACATTTCTATATTAGGTGCTTATCACTTCTTAATGATAATATTACTCTGGACAAAGAAACTGTGTTGGAGTTAGGATAATGCCGACATAGATAAACCCATTTTTATTTTGTTTCTCTTTACAGATGCAACACGGCATATAGCAAAGCAAGTTTTTGCTCAAGGAACCTTACACATATACCTCCTGAGATCTTCTTCTGCAACGGTTTTTTTGCTTCAACAGTACCACTCTCTATTCTCTCTTTTTAATTCAGTCCAGGATCATTGCCACTGAAACCTTTCCTCTACTCCTAGTTTAAGACAGGCTTTGTCTATACATCTGATTTAGCAATAATAAAAAGGAGATTATTTTTAATTACTTTTTTATTGTTAAAAACTTCTAGAGTTAAAAATCCCTTATTTTATACACAAGGAAAGATGTAGAAAATTTCATCAGAATGACCCGACCAGTGCTCACATTTCTTCTCTGCATCCAGTCCTTGTCTCGTAATGCCTTGCTGTTTGTCTTTAAATATAGCATGTCTTCCCAACCCCAGATTCATTCTAAAGTTTAATAAAAGCCCACTAAATCAATATACCTAAAAATCTGTTTTCCTTCTTTTACCTAAGATCATACACAATTGTAAAAAAAATTATCAACTAATTTTTTGATCAGCAAAACTGGAGTACTGATCCCTGCTTCATTTCCTCATTGTATAAAACAGATGACTCACAAAATTCATCATCACAATTATAACTATTTCACAAACAGTATGAGAAAAAGCCATACGTTACATGCCTGAGCCTCTCTATGAAGTTAAGTCCCTCTATGTAAATTTGATATTGTGATGTTGGCTTGTAATACATGAACTAGGATACACTATCCATAAGTATGCTTCTATGTGGGAAATCTCATACATGGGATGAACATAATTTATTGAAGATTTCCTGGAAGGCTCTATAAATTATATCCATCACATCAACCTCTGCTAAATTCATTTGTTACCAGTGAGCAGCTGAGTCACATCATGTTTTGGTTTGAGTTGTTCAAGTCTTTGATGCTGGGCTGCAACTGAGTCTTGTGAGGCAAACCCACTGTCCTCATGTCTGGATGAATTTCTGTCAAAGAAACTACAAAGCACTTTTAACTACTCAGTCTATGTTCTACTGCTGTTTTTCCTTCCTTTCCTAACAAAGAAAGGAAAAAAAAGAGTAAGACATCAGATAGGAATGGGGATCCAGTAAGAATATATATCAAAATCATTTGCAACTGTAGAGTTCAATGTAACTATCAAGGATTATAAACTTGATGATCATAACCATGTGAAAGAAAAATGACTTTTGTCTTCATTCTTCACTTACAACATCCCTACCTACAAAAGCACAAATGAGTTCATTTAAATCTTTTTTCAAAGGATCATGTTTCCTGAGAAAATAAATGGTATTTCTAGGCTACATTCCTAAACAGATATCCTATGGTGTCTACCTAGGCAGAGTTTGAAATTCACCCAAATCAAATAAAATAACCACATGAGTACAACTCAAAAAAGACAAGAAAACGAGGCACAGCTGTACCAAACTTTATAGCTAAAGGACCTGGTCAAAGACTCAGACATGAAAAAAATTGATAGAAATGGGGCTTGTCTGCCTTTGTCCGCTGGGGCCTCTAAGCTTCCCATGTGAGGGCTAATCTCCCCTAGACCTAACACAGTGGTGGTTGCATTAAAAAGAGCATTGGAAAGACACTAATATTTAAGTCAAAGATAATCAATCATCATCTTGCTGGCCCTATTTCAGTCCAAAGCTAGACCTAGGAGCCTAGAGGTCTTTCAAAGATCTAATCTTCAACTGAAAGTAACAGAAGTTTAGAATAGCTTTTGACCTACAAGCAAGTTTTGCAAGATATATTTATAGTGTTGTCAGAAGCATCTAGGAGTCTATGAGATGATGCATTTGAGTGAGTCTCACTTCAGCTAACCTTCCTAGGTTTTAGCAGTTATCTCCTTGCTAGGAATCAGTGCCTCAGCTTAGTAAAAGTGAAATTATCTGGAAAGTAAGCTTGAGAAACAGATACTCCCTGACAATATTTATAGGCAAAAATTCCAGCTAGTACAGAAATCTCATATTCATCTGTTTAATTATCAATACACACAAAAAAAGAAGGGGTCTGTTCTAGATTTCTTAGCTGTGACAAAATTCCTAGCCTTCACCATTGGTTCGTAGCTGTGATATTTCTTAAATAAAGACTTCTGTCTCACGCTATTTTCTCTCTCTTCCAGTGTTCTCTAGCTTCATGTATGCAGCATTTGTGTCTTCCTCTCTCAAAATTATCATCTCCATGATGATGGACCCATAGCTGGGGTCTCTGTAGTCCCTGAAGTGTTACATCATAAACAACAGAGTATGTAACCATCTATGGGGAAAGGGACCATTTACTTTTGTTTCCATTTCCCCCAGTATGAGGCTTGGAATTTCACCTCTATTACCACTTTAGACACAAACAGTTTGGACTTAATGTAAGCTATTCATTTCTATATGATTTATCTTTCAAGAGCCTTTTCAGGGCTCCTGAAAAGATGTATTTCCTGTGACAGTGTGAAAATGAGTTGTAAAGTTACCAAGGGCATAATGGAAAGAGTACTGGATGAAGAAAAGGCAAAACACTGCGTGAGGAAACATTGTGGGGAGGAGGCAGTTGTGGGCAAAAGATGTGGACAATCGCCACACTCACTGTTGACCTTTCAAATTCATACACACACCCTTAGCAGAAGATTCATCAAGATATGAATCTTCTCTTTGGAATAGACCACTGTGTTACCGAAGACTAGTGGGATTCAACATACATGGATGTAGAGGGTGGGAGAAGTAATTCTGAAGTTTGAGATACCTGAAGGGAGGCAGACCCAGATGAGTGACTCTGGGCAGAGAGGGAACAAAGAGAAATTGGAGAAGAGAGTTTATCTCCTTGGCAATTTTGCCCGCTGTCGGCGGTACTTTTCCTTGGATCAGACGACGACAGCAGAAAGGACACAGAAGACAATTCTACCACTAATCAGCAACAACAACAAAGCCACTAAAGCAGCCCATTGTGTACGGGGGTGATTCCCAAAGTCAGGCACTAGCCTTTACCTACTGTACTAGCTGTTACTGTTTGATTTCTATTGAAGTTTAGGTCTACTCCTCTCTCTGCACTTCCCTCTGAAAAATGCTTTTCTAATTATGTTTCTGGTGAGTGTTCCAGTCTTGGGATGCTGGGATTCTAAAGAAAGGCATGACCACTGACCTACGCTGGGCCACACTTGGTAGTGGACCTCATCACACACAAAAAGAAAACGATTCAGAAATTGGCAAAGGGCCCAAGCAATTGGAACACTCTCTAGTATTTTCCAATCTGGCTGTAGAACAAAAGTGGCTTTATCCTTTCTAATAGCAAAACTATAACACTGTGAACCCTAGGGATGCAAATGATGGTAACCTTCACCTCATGGAGCCACATACACAAAGAAAAAAGGAGGGACAAGAAGGGGAGAGAGGGACTCTGGCAGGGTTTGGGCATATACTTCTTAACCCTAGTGCTTTCCTCCCTTCCTACACTTGGTTATGTGAGTCAATAATTCCATCTTTTTACTCACTTTGAATCTAAATTCTTCATTTAAAAACGTGCATGGAACATCTCATTTACTCCTCACAACATCAAGTCCCAATTTTATCAATGAAGAAATGGCAACTTAAGAAGGGTAAATATACAGTTAAATAACTTTCCTCAAGGTCGTGCAGCTAGTAAGCTGCTGCCCAGGTCCAACTTTCAGGCCCTGAACTCTTAACTGCTAGGTTTGTCAACCGGATCCTTAACTATCCTAGGCTTTCTTCTTTAAGGTTAATTTTATTGGCCTTTTTTTTTTTTTTTTTGAAATCTCAAGAGGCTCAAATTACAAAGAAAATCACTTTGACTACTGCTAAATGCCATAAGCAAAAGCATTTTCCCACTGGTCCAAGTGCCTAAAGACTGCTGGAGGCTATCTGGTTTAAAACTCAATCTATTCTATGTTAAATTGGGCTTGTTAAATTGTTTACTGAATCTACCTTGTATATCTTGCTTGTCTGTTTAATATGAGGCTTTAATTATTTATGCATGACAATAAAAACATCATAAATGATTCCAACATTAATTTAAACTTTAAATCAGAGACAGTGCACATTTAAGTCAGGGTACATGTACTTTTACAACTCTGTCCTCACCATAAAAAGACAGGAGCAGGGGCTTCCCTGGTGGTGCAGTGGTTGAGAATTTGCCTGCCAGTGCACGGAACACGGGTTCGAGCCCTGGTCTGGGAAGATCCCACATGCCACGGAGCAACTGGGCCCGTGAGCCACAACTACTGAGCCTGTGCTCTAGAGCCCGTGCTCCGCAACGAGAGGCTGCGACAGTGAGAGGCCCGTGCACCGCGATGAAGAGTGGCCCCAGCTCGCCGAAACTAGAGAAAGCCCTCGCACAGAAACGAAGACCCAACACAGCCAAAAATAAATAAATAAATAAGTTTTTTTAAAAAAGAGACTGTTTAGCAAATATTAAAAAAAAAAAGATAGGAGGGCATTAGAATTAATACCCTAGAGAAAAAAATGACAGCTTTCGTAATTCTCAGGAAAAGAAAAAAAAAGGAATACTGCATCATTCCAAGCACAGTATAAAAATTCTTTACATGCTATTGCTACTGACATTTAAAAGCTAAGAGATGAAGTATCTGCCAAACGTGTAATCTATGAAAGAAAAATACTGTCGCATCGTATTTATTCGGCCTGATACTACTCGTGCAAAAAGGGTTAATCGTTCACTAGAGCATTCGCAATCAACGAGTTTAGAACACTAAAATTACATTTGCATTACACCCAGGAAAACAGAATGTAGTAGTTACCTTACGTGCAAGTCTTTGATGCAGTCAGAAATTATATGAATTGCCTGAGCCCTGTGCTCATTTAATTCATAGTGTGTGACCACATAATCATATTCTCTTGCCAAGAAACAGAAAAGTATCTTTGTATTCGTAATCACTAAACAAATTAAATCTGACCTAAATTTTATCACAAATTTTAGGATATTTCTATCCAAACAATAAATACCGATACTAAGCAATGTCTGGATATAAGACAAATCAACTTGACCCAAATAAAATTAGCAGAAAGTACTGTCCCCAATTGTAACAAAATAACAGTCTTCTTGCATCTACATGTCTCCTGTCTATAAAGCCCAGGATGGTGTAATGAAACCCTCTTGTGCTTTCTCAGCCAGGAACAAGTTAAAGCTGACCTCAGATACCATAACATGGTTTCCAGAGAGGGGAATTCAATGCCCTCAGCTCTTCTGGAAAGCTGATAACGTTTCAACACGTAGGGAATCTGGCCCAGAGTGCTTTCTCTTTGGGTTTCATACAAACATGCTGCCAGGTTGGATACTGCTACCCATAGTAGGAAAGTAGGGCAGTATTGTTTCATGAAAGGCTACAGTTAGACAAAAATCCTTCTGCATGCAAATTTTACTGGCTCCTTTATTTATCTACACATTTTTAATAAGGGATTGGTAATGTGTGCATTAGGCTGCCCTTTTTATCAACTGCTATTACCTGGCAAAATTAGCCTAAGTTTTCTTCCTGCTTTACTTTTAATTATTCATCCAAATTAATGAATACTTTTAATTATTAATTCAAATCTGGGAACACATGAGGTAAGACAAACCTCATTTATTTCTATGTCATCCCTTGCTGAGAAATCTAGGATGTAACTCACAGTAGGAAATCCCCAGAAGCCACCAAATGGTTGTAGAAAGATGGTGTCCATCTGGGCAAGCAAGTTCTTCATAACACAAAGCCACAGCACTGCCATCCAAAGCATACAGATCTCCTCTCGGTCAACAAAGAATAGTACCTGACTTTTAGAAACTTGTTAGCTTTTGATGAAGCTACTGATTCATGTTTCTGACAAAATCCCAATTATGAAAATAAACATTCAAGAGTTATTACAAGACAAGCTATTCAGTTGTTTCTGAAAATCAGTGGTTCCCAGATTCTGTATTTTCTGTGAAAATACACATACACCATCACTGGGAGTCATATTAAAAATGTGTATTTCAGGGCTTCCCTGGCGGCGCAGTGGTTGAGAGTCCGCCTGCCGATACAGGGGATACGGATTCGTGCCCCGGTCCAGGAAGATCCCACATGCCGCGGAGCGGCTGGGCCCGTGAGCCATGGCCGCTGAGCCTGCACATCCGGAGCCTGTGCTCCGCAATGTGCTCCGCACATCCGGAGCCTGTGCTCCGCAACGGGAGAGGCCACAACAGTGAGAGGCCCGCGTACCGCAAAAAAAAAAGTGTATTTCAGAGGTTCCAGCGATGCTGATTCAGTAGTACTGAAGTCCCTGTTTAACAGACGTCACAAAGGATGGTGAAGATCACATTTTGAGAAGCACTGTTAGGATCCTTAGGCTTCATTCATTTACGAAATCATATCAGAGAATCTACATCTGCACTAATTACTGTAATTTACCACAGAAGTGGCTCCCCAGAATTGTAATTCATTGTTCTTTCTTGACTTAAAAGTTATCATGTGAAGTGATTCTGTCAAGAACCACTTTACCTTCTGTGAAGTTCAGATTGACGTTATTCATTTCATGTTCATTGTTCTTTTTTTTTTTTTTTTGCGTTACACGGGCCTCTCACTGTTGTGGCCTCTCCCATTGGGGAGCACAGGCTCCGGACGCGCAGGCTCAGCGGCCATGGCTCACAGGCCCAGCCGCTCCGCGGCATGTGGGATCTTCCCAGACCGGGGCACGAACCCGTGTCCCCTGCATCGACAGGCGGACTCTCAACCACTGCACCACCAGGGAAGCCCCATTGTTCTTTTTATAATGAGCAATATATTCCTCACAGCACTGTCAGAAAAATCCATTTTTTCTCCAAACAATCTGCTACTGAGGGTTATACTTTATCACAATATTTACTTGCCTACCTGAAAATACAAGAAGAAACTGTTCTGAACCACGGTAACGTTTATTGACTCTACCCCGACTTTAATACTGTTTGTTCGTCTTTAATCATAAATGTATCAAATCGTTTTTGGATGCAATTACATGAGTAATAACTAAAACGTCAAAGGCAGATGTAATTTTGTAATGTCTATTCATCAGGGCTGGAGGTTTCAAGCAAGTTTGTTGACCCATTTACATAAATATTCAAAACCACAAATTGAAGTGGTACAAGCCCAAGACAGCTTACCAAGGTACACCAATATGTTTAATATATTTATACACTTAGTTCCAATAGCTCTGATAATGGCCTTTATTATGTTGCCCTGCTTGACCCTAGTAATATGATTACTAGCCCTAGTAATGAGTAGATACATTATGTCTAACAATGCTTCTCATCTCCTTCCCTGTAGGTGGGATTTTATATTCCTATTTGTACTTTATTCAAACCAAGGGCCATGACAAACTAGTACCACTCATCTAGATTCTGTCCACCTTGTAACATGTCTTCCTATGCCAAAACCTTTTACACACCACTGCCAGATTACTCTTTCTGGGGACTAATTCCAATAATACTCAGATTATTTAGCCTGCCATCAAAGGCCTTCTACAATCTTGATACAACTTGTCTTTCAAAGTCCATTTCTCACTATGCCTCCCAGAAACATTCCAATTCAGCCAAACTCACTTTCTACTTTCTTCCCCCCTCGCTTTCCCAGTCCCAGGTAGAATGCCATTTCGTTGGTCTTTAAACACTTCAATTACACTTATGCTTGAAGCCATCAAAAACCCTTACAAGAAAAGTAATTTCTTTTCCCTCTATAACTCTCATAGCCCCTTTTTTATTTTTCCTTCCCACGTGTATGTTTCATTAGCATTATTAGGGAATAGGTCTTATCCCCCCACAAGACAGAAAGCAGGATGCATTATTACCGTAAGGCAATCTAATATATTCTGTATCGCACGGTAGGCAGACACTCAACCATTTGTAGAATGAATTGAACAAATTGCCTCATTTTCAAGAAACTATTCACCATTTGTATTTGTCTCAGCAACGTTGTATACACCCAAGATGCAAAGTAACCTGAGGGACACCGCGCCAACACAGGTATCGGTCAAGCAGGGCATGTATGTGACCTGCTGGTGCAGCGTTCCTTGTGTTCCTAGGGGAAAGTTCATGGATTCAGGTCAGCAGCAGGTGCACCTGTCTCCCTTGCCCAGAGCCCTCTCACAGGGCCAGACAGCTGACTCTGAAAGACAGTTATCTCCCAGTTGTGTTCTGCTGAGTGCCTTTTGAGCACTGTATGCTATGGTAGAATTTTGTCTCCAGCCCTAACCTGCCAGCTCAGCCTATGTGGGAATAAATAGTAGGCTTCATACCAAGCCCTAAACTCGCAGATGCAAGATATAGGACACTAGCAACAGGACTCATGTCAGGCATCTGCTGAGGAAAGCACTAGCCCCTGCCCTGGCATGATGGGGGAACTGTGGTCCAAGTTTAGTGGCTGACCAGGGCTATCAGCAAGAAGCTGTAACTGGTTTCTATGGTGCTTGCAGGAGGCAACTCTTGGCAGAAAGAAGCTTGCAGGAGGATCAGTTTTTACACGAATTCACTCTTACCTTTCATATAGTCATAGTTCTAAAACAACCTGAACTTAATTTGTTATATAAAATCTGTATATTAGAGGACAGACCCAAGTTTGCACCATGCAAGCTACACCCAGAACCTGATATATTTGTGTGAAACACCAGCCGGTGGGCATGAATCCCTTTCACGGAAGTAAAACTCATCAACAAGCTGAATCGGCAGAAATCCCAGCTTGGGTTGGTGCCTCGGGTGTCCTGATGACTCCACTTCCAAAGACACACAGTGGACCTTTCTCGAGATCTTCCTCAGGATACAAATGAAGGGCCTATCTGCTACATAGTTTCATGATACAGAGAAGTATTAACATTCATCTCCTAAGAGCTATTAAGACTTGTAAGCCCAAAGGATTCTGTTTTATCGTTGCTTTGAAGTCTAGAGAAGTATGATTCAGGCTGTCATCAATTTTCATGGGCTAAAGATCAAAAGAACCACTATCTGAGTCAACCACATATCTAACAACCAGCCCCATAGAGACATAGAGCATGTGGATTATTAACCAAAGTGCTCTAGGAGAAGGGCCATGGTGCTCACAAACTGTGGCCAAATTCATATCCTTATGAAATCCCCTCCTCGAAAAGCAAGAACGTAAGAAAGATAAAGATTTGCTCTGATAATAGCCAGGGAGTACACTCAGAGCAGCTACCCTCTCCTCACCAGCCAGAGGTAAGATTAAAAAGGGAAAGGACAACTTTGACTCATTTATGCAGGTTTATGGCTCAGGTGGGGGAAAACTATCAGAAATCTAAGTCCAGAAGTCCAGAGAGGGGCAGAAACATCATCCCCATTCCCCAAGACCAGGACTACTGGCCATGATGCAGCAGAGGACCCAGCAAGGAATAAGGAGAGCAACGAATGCTTAAGCACAGGTCCCCCAGCAACTGCAGCAGGGAGAAAGGAGAGGAAAAGGAGGTAAGGACAGAGGCCTGAGCTCGGACACATCCCAGCTCCCTGGATGATGGTCTGAAAGGTGCAGTCACAAGACACAGGACATCCTAGAGCATACAAAGCCTGGCACACCTGGCAGGGCCAGCACCCCCCAACCCCAGTGACCGCTGGCCCCTCAGCAAACCTTGGTCTTAGTGCTCCGAAGACTTAGAAATGGAATGTGGTTTTTCAAAACACATTTGCTGCTTCTGTTAAGTACTTACAACTGAAAAAAAAATAGTCATTATTTAGGATACGTAGTTTCAAATAAATATTCAAGAGAACTGTGATCATAATATTCTCAACGCGGGCAATGAAGATAATTGTTCGAAGAAGGAAGTAACCTCAATTTTTATCAATGAAAAATATATGTCAAAAGGAACCATTTTTTAAACAAAATCACTGACTCCTTCCCTCGTTATTCGTAATTAGGAGGTATCGAATATTGCTATGTATAGTCCTCAGAACTTAACTCTGTACACTGCAAGCACTGTATTTCTAGTACTATATGAATATATACAGTTTTTTCTGATATGTAGTTTCTGTAAAATTGTACAGCTTGACTATTGCAGGACACAAATTCCTAATTAAGATGATCCATGTTCCTAAGTTGATCATAATATGTTTTCTGCTTTTGAGCAAAAGATGTAAGTTCTCATTTTCTTGGTTTACCAAGCTTTCTTGGTAAAATTCCTCTTTAAAAATTTTAGTACCCACTACTTTGAAACTTATATTGAATTCCATGTTGTCTCTGTAAATTGGTAGTATTCTATTTAAAGGTGGGGGGGAGAGTTAGATATTCCAGACGTTAGGGCTTTAAAAAAAAAATCTACTCTCTAAAAACTCTCTGCCACCAATTCACAGTAGCCTGGCATTTCATTTACACTTTAAAAAAAAAAAAAACATGGAAAATTTTCTGAAGTACTTTTGAGCGAGTATAAGACAGAAGCTCATCTACTACTCCCTATTGTGTCACAACTGCTCGGCTAAAACTTTCTCTGGTCTTTAAATTAACAAATGGGGTATTTGCAATGATACAAACTCAAATTCTCCTTGCAGTTTTCTCAAGAACTGGAACATGCCCTATGAATAATTTATTTGCTTTCACCAAGGTAATACTTTATGAAAATAAGCTTCTAACCACTGAATAATCAGACTTTAGTATTTCCTTTTTAAAATTTAAACATATCCATAGGTATCTCAATTTCTAAACTACTTGAATATTATGCTCTCCTATGCCACATTACCATTCCCTGTAGTGCAACATTTTAATAAGGTTTCACAATGACACCAACTCATCTGATGAAGCACAAGATAGGAAAGACAATGAAAGTGAAATGGGACAGTCAGAAGGACAGACGCTTATCTAAATTTTGTGGTATGAACACGACATTCATGGCTGCCCATCAAATTTGAACAGCTTTTCAAGGTTTCAATCGTTCCCCATGTTGTGAGTCCCACCTTCGTAAAGTAGAAATAACAGAACTTCCGGTGTTCCCGTGCAAGCATGCTGGACAACACATAGCAGGCTGCAGCCCCAGAAGTATTTTATGCCTAGCTCCTGATCTCTTTCCTCCAGGCTTGGAAGGATCCCATCCTGGTTCCTTTTGCAAAAAGAAAGACTGACTAGCATACAAGGTTTATTTGTGGTTCTCCCATGTGTTTTGTTTTTTTATTTCCCTTTGCCATTTTTGAGGCTAAAAGAGGTCTTAGCACATAAAATTATCTGAACTCATTGCAGCAGAGAACTGCGTGAGAAATATCACCCACTCCTAATGCATGATTTCCCAGCTACTGCAAATTTTAATACAGTATGTCAGTCTTTTTTGTAGTATTTCATGCTAGAATAAGCACACAATGAATGCGTGTGATAAGTCAAATGGGTTTTTAGTTCAATAGCTACAAATAATTAAAATCTACTCTTTGCAGAACATTTGATGGGATCTTTACACAGTCTGAAAGCATTGTCCCTTCCCAGTATTCCATCCTCTTCTTCTCTACCTGGTGCCCAAATAAACAAAAGTGAAATAAAAATATGCAACAGACATGCCTCACTTGAATGTATACCCACATACTGAACACCACGTATAACATTGCCAACATTATTCTGAACAGCCATTTGAGCAGTATGGCTGATTCAAGGGGAAATTCAGTCAAAGTGAAGAGAAGTCTTTTTTACTTTTATGATCCTTAATTAGGTCGATCAACAGAAACACTGTCACATTTTGGAAGGCCATTAAATCCACTAATTAGGGCCTTCCCTGGTGGTGCCGTGGTCAAGAATCAGCCTGCCAATGCAGGGGACACGGGTTCGAGCCCTGGTCTGGGAAGATCCCACATGCCGCAGGGCGACTGAGCCTGTGTGCCACAAGTACTGAGCCCGCGTGTTCCAACTACAAGAGAAGCCACCGTGATGAGAAGCCTGCACACCGCAACAAAGAGTAGCCCCCGCTCGCCACAACTAGAGAAAGCGCATGCACAGCAATGAAGACCCAACACAGCCAAAAATTTAAAAATAAAATTTTTTTAAAAAACAAAAAAAATTTTTTAAATAAAATCCACTAATTAATCAAAAGTAAAGTTCAAAGCTTGGACTATATTTTTTGTACTTCATTTTCTACCTATTAGCACTTAGGACACTAAAGAGATTTCACTTCTAATTATATTCTTGTCTAATTAATTCTATGATGCCACAGTCTTGTTTTTATCATAAAGCAGTTACATGTAATACCCACAACCACTAACACTGAGAAGGCACCAGGGTCAGGCACTATTGACCAAATCAGAACCCATCTCACTGAAATTGGGCCCACTATTCATCCTGGACCTCAGTTTTTTCTGCTGTAGAGCATGGAGGTGTTAGTTTATGAAACATTCTGGAAAAAAAGAACCCTGCTAAGTGGTATCACGAGATCATGGATTTAAAGTATCCCAGAATCAATCCGTTGGAAAGATTGTTTAGAAGGCCAAAGGCATTATAGAAATACTGCACTGAAGCATATTACTAATCCTTGTCCTCTGTTTTTATTAAGTTTAAAGTTACAGTTCCTTTCACTTATATTATCTTTACCACCCCCTGCCCAGAAAAAGAAAAAAAACCCACATAACCTCCCAATTTTCTAATGTATGAAAAATATATATATACACATAAAGGAAACATACATGTAGGTAGCTCTATGCCAAGGGATACTATAAATTTTAATTCAGAAATAGCTTTTGAGGGTAGCCTGTCTTCATTACTCTCTCCACCACAGTACACACCTTGTCATCCATTTACTCAACAGGAAGTTTTAAACACAAATTAGGTTCGAGGTACACACAGACACAGTGATTAACGGGCATTGTCCTTATCCTCCAGTAACTTAGAGGAGACAGTTAAGAAAACTGTGAGATCAGAACAGCAATAAAATAAGCAAACTATGATAGGACAGTAAGGATGACTTATGTCTGGTAGGCGTACCTAACTCACATTGAGGGAGAGGTAGGAATCTTTGAGGAGGTGTCTCTCCTTTGAAGAGGTGACTCTTCATCTCCATGACTTGTCTTGGAGATTAAGAATTAACCAAATGAAAACCCCAGGTCAGGGGTGTGGAGGAAGGCAGCGACCACAAAGGCAAGGGGATGGGCATTCCAGGAGGAAGGAACACCATATATACAAAGTTCAGAGAGGATGAAAAGCCTGCTTTGTTCCGAAACAATTTTTTAATGAAGGAATCAAGTTTTGTCTTTTGGTTTTTTGTTTGTTTGTTTCTTAAGGTAGGAATAAAACTTGGGAGTTCAAACATTAAGAGCATACCAAACAAAGGAGCTCAAACTGTATCTTGTAGGTGGTGAAACGCCATTGAAAAATATTTAAAACAGACAGTGTCATGATTGAGTTTTGATTTTTCATGGTTCAGGCAACAGCATGGCCAAAATACCCTATGTCCTGCACCACTAATTTCAACATAGTGTCACTGACATTACTACACGTGTGGATCTATTTCTGACTTAAGACTGGAGAAGAGGAGGAAAAAATAAAAAGAATTAATATTTTGTTGAGTGTTTACTGTGTTCCTGGTAGCGTGCAGAGTGCATTTCTCCTAATGAACATCTTTACACATCTCAGGGCTATCTGCATTGTGTACTCCTTGGAGGCTGACCTCGTGAAAAATCCATCCTTACTACATCCCAGTAGTTTGAACAGAACGGTTTGCACAGAATTTTCTTAATGTTTTTTCCTAACAGTATTGCTTAGACTCCTGTATTACTTCCTGTAATGAAGGTGTGATATTTTAAAATTTGGAGGCAGTTGGGGATGCGTACACAAATTCTGTCCATATCCTTAAAGCTAATGTGTTCTTTTAAGTGCTCTGAACTCCATCATGAGTCTTTTGGAAAAAGGCAATTAATGAGGGAGGGAGGTAATAAGGTTACACAGAGGGTACTTGCAAAGAGTGGTAATTTTAGCACAATTGCCCTATTTATCATCCCAGATTACTTAAATGACAAAAATAACAAAGCACTCGTCATGGGAAATAAAATGTGTTATATGTCTCTTCACTATCATTATGTGGTAAACTTTTTCAGTGTAGGTTTCTGTCCAAATCCCACATCTAAATACCATTAACAATTCACTCCATGAAGACTATGATCTCACCCTGGGAATGAGGCAAGAGGCAGAAACAAGGAAAAGGAGACTGTCAGGAAGCCAGGGCAAGGACAAAAATATGTAAAAAGAAGGAAGTGATGGAGAGAAGAAATAAACCTTGCGGAAAAAATGCCACAAGGAAGATGCTTAAAAGTTTTCTGTTTCTGAAATCAGCAGGCTGAATAAATAATCAGAATATGGGGCAGCTATTTAGTACTCTACAGGATTAGAAGAAAAATTTAACTTAAAAATGAAATATTTCTGGACACTTACTATTAATACAGAGTATCAAAATTTCCAGGGAATACTGCCAAGTTAGATGCTTTCTATAATTTTTTTTTTTAACTTCTGAGGACTTTTGTAATAAATATATCACTTTGGGTTTACCATTTTAAAGCACAACATACAATTTAAATGATTTCCTTTTGCTCTAAAGTACATTTTTTTTCTGATACAAATGGTGCTAACTTTGTCCTTTACTTTGTCCATTTAGTATTTTTTGATTCAGATAAAGTTTCCATAAACATTTAAGCTATCAGCCCACAGTTGCAATTTGCTCAGGTATGTCAATGAAGTCAAAATAAAAATTTTTAAGGAGCCAAAATTGAGGCTAGTTTAATGAATACATATGCTAGTGTTATTTCAGCAGAATTTTCTCTTTACAGTTCAGAAGTGTTATTAATATATACTTAACACTTTGCTATATACTTAGCTGTGTTCTATTAATCAGCAAGTTTTTAAATAAAAACTTGCACTTCTGTGATTCTACTAGATAAATTTTAAAACTAATTCTGAATCACTCTAGAACCCAACAAGCTGTGACTTAAAAGTTAAATTGCTCTCCTCACAGGTTTTGTGGGCTGCATATATTTTTAAACGTCAATTTTAATATATTACTCTAATCCAATAGGTAAACTAGTCAAAGGATATAAAATAGCAAATACAAAAGAAAACCAATACAGGGGAAACACATTTTAACCTGAAATGACCTGTACTCTGAAAACTACAACAGACCAAAGAAGAAAATTTAAGATGATATAAAAAAATGGAAATATAGTTGGATTGGAAGAATATTGTTAAAATGTCCACACTACCCAAAGCAATATACAGATTTAATGCAATCCCTATCAAAATATCCCTGACATTTTTCACAGAAAGGGAAAAAATAAACCACAAAACACCCAGAATTGCCAAAGCAATCCTGAGAATAAAGAACAAAGCTGGAGGTATCACACTCCCTGAGTTCAGACTATACTACAAAGCTACATTAATCAAATCAGCATGGTACTGGTACAAAAACTGACGCATAAGTCAAGGGAACAGAATAGAGAGTACACAAATAAACCCGTACATCTATGGTCAATTAATCTACGACAAGGAAGGCAAGAATAAACAATGGAGAAAAGACACTCTAATAAATGGTGACGGAAAAACTGGACAGCTACACACAAACGCATAAGATTAGAACATTTTCTCACACTATATGTAAAAACAAACTCAAAATGAATTGAAGACCTAAATGTAAGACTGGAAACCATAAACCTCCTAGAAGAAAACATAGGCAGAATGTTCTCTGACATAAATTGTAGCATCATTTCTTTGGATCTGTCTCCTAAGGCAAAAGAAACAAAAGCAAAAAAACAAAACAAAAAAACAAATGGGACCTAATTTTTTTTTTTTTTCTTTTTGCAGTACATGAGCCTCTCACTGTCGTGGCCTCTCCCGCTACGGAGCACAGGCTCCAGAAGTGCAGGCTCAGCGGCCATGACTCACAGGCCCAGGCTCTCCGCGACATGTGGGATCTTCCCGGACTGGGGCACAAACCCGTATCCCCTGCATCGGCAGGCGGACTCTCAACCACTGCACCACCAGGGAAGCTCAACTGGGACCTAATTAAACGTAAAAGCTTTTGCATGACAAAGGAAACCATTGATAAAATGAAAAGACAACCTAGGCAATGGTAGAAAATATTTTCAAATTATATGACCAACAAGGGATTAATATCCAAACTATATGAACAGCTCATAAAACTCAGTATGAAGAAAAAAATCCTGAACAACCCAACCAGAAAATCGGATGATTGGAATGGACATTTTTCCAAAGAAGACATACAGATGGCCAACAGGCACATGAAAGATGCTGAACATCACTCATCAGAGAAATCCAAATCAAAAACCACTAAAGAGGTATCACACATCTGTCAGAACTGTAATAGAGAAGAACAAATCTGACTCCATATTGGATCTATTCCTTTAGCTCTAACCCTGTGCTCTGTTGCCTTTGCTTAGTCATACTGGCTCTGCACCTTTGTAAAAGAATGTTCCCTACAGCCTGAAATATACATTATAGCCCATTCTCAAGGCTCTGACCTTTAAAGGTTTAACACTTTTAGATATAAAAATTTGCAGAACAGAAAACGACAATTGCCTTGTTGGAGATTTATAGGAACATTGTGACCAGACCTACATGGACAGCTGCAGGAACAAAGGATTCCTGCAGCAAAAAGTTTTCAACAAGGAACCATATCCCCTCCTCTTTTAGTGTAAAAGAAGCCTGAATTCTAACTGGGGTAAGACTTTTCTTTGGGATGCATTTCCACCATCTTCTCAGTCTGGTGGCTTTCCGAATAAAGCCACTATTCTTTGCTCCAACAATTCATCTCTCGATTTACCGGCCTGTTGTGCAGTGAGCAGCATGAGCTTGAGCTCAGTAACCAAATGGCTATCATCCAGAAGTCTAAAAATAACAAAAGTTAGCCAGGTTGTAGAAATAAGGGAACCCTAGTACACTGTTGGTGGGAATGTAAATGACTGCAACCACTAGAGAAAACAGTACGTAGGTTCCTCAAAAAACTAAAAATAGAACTACCATATGATCCAGCAATCCCACTCCTGGGCTCATATCCAGAGAAAATGAAAACACTAATTGGAAAAGATACATGCACCCCAATTTTCATAGCAGCATTATTTACAATTGCCAAGATATGGAAGCAACCTAAGTGTCCACCAACAGATGAATGGATAAATTATGTGGTATATAACATATACACAATGGAATATTACTCAGCCATAAAAAAGAATGAAATTCTGCTATTTGCAACAATATGAATGGACCTAAGGGATATTATGCTTAGTGAAATAAGTCAGACAGAGAAAGAAAAATACTGTATGTTTTCACTTACATGTGGAATCTAAAAAATAAAACAAATTAATGTATCAAGACAGAAACAGACTCACAGATATAGAGAACAAACTAGTGGTTACCAGTGAAGAGAGGGAAGGGGGGAGGTTCAAAATAGGGGTAGGAGATTAAGAGATACCAACTACTATGTATAAAATAAGCAACAAGGATATATTACACAGCACAGGAAAATATAGCCATTATTTTAGAATGACTTTAAATGGAGTATAATATATAAAATTACTGAATCACTATGCTGTATACCTGAAGCTAATATTGTAAATCAACTATAATTTTAAAAACAAGAAGTATAATGTAGCTATCAAGTCTCTACCTATAGGTTGTCTACATTGGAAATCTGGGTTTTACTTAACCTAATGCTTAATTTTCATGTCAATAAAATGTTGTTTATAATTTTACCCAAAAAAATAAACTAAAGGAAAACATTTTAACCCAAATAATTATAGAGTACCAGATGTCATCTCCTATGCATTAAATTGTTTGATATACATAAGTATGTGTCTATGTTTTGTAAGTGACAGTATTAGCATTGGTAAGGATATAATTTATTCAAGAAAGATGTGAGTATAAATTGTCACAAATTTACTAAAGGCAACAGACTATACTACTAAAACCTCAAATGTGCACACACCTTCAATTAATTCTACTTCTAAGAAAGTTTTTAAATAATGAAATTATACATCATTTAAAAATTACAATGTATTCAGTATTGTCTTACGTAAAAGTTACTTTTTTTGAATAATGCCACGTTACCTTGACTAATGACAAAATATGGATACTGATTAATTTCATTTTTATTAATGATATCAGTGTTTTACCTATCAATTCTTGTCATAAAAAACTGGATCTAAGTAGTCTAAGTACAGAAAAAGTGATTATTAGTGAAAAGTGTATTTTTTTTATTATTTCAAAAATATCTTGAGAATAAGCAAAACTGAAAGTTTTTCCTCAGATGTCATAGTTTGGTTATACTACCTATGACAAGCAGTTTTCCTATAATATGAAAAATCTTGAAACCAAGATGTTGAGCAAGTTCAAGGGTCTAGATCTGTGCCTCTAATTAAGTGAATATCATCTAGTAGTTTTTCTGTTGCTGAAGTGCATGGCATGGTTGGAGATCCTAACATCTCACTTCTTCCCAGAAATCCAAAAGTGCTTAAAAATATAAAATTTCAGGAGTATCACACAATAGCATAAACTAAAAGACCATCAATCTTGTACAAATTAATGAAGATTAAGAAAAATCATAGACACAAGGGCCCAAGGTCATTAAAACATTCATCTTCCAGATGACAAACTGCTAGAGCATGGAAAACACTGATGACACAGAAATAGTACACAATATTTATTTGAAGTTTTGAGCAATTATTTTTGAATAAAAAATTTACAAAATCCTCAAATGTTTGTTGATAATATTGAGTAATAAACAAAACAATGAGTGAATTTTGACTAGTCAATGAAACAATGAATGCCTCTCTGTAGTTTGAGCTGGAAACTTAGATACAACTATCTATCCCACTGCTTTTTCTTATACAAAGGTGAAAAACTTGCCCAAACAAACTGAACTGACAGACAATATTCTTCCACCAACTGATGAAAATGGAATTTGAGTTTCAACTCCTTTTCCCCAACAATACTCTGTTCTTCATTTTGATACACAGAAGAATATGTATGTTTTCTAACAACTGACTATTATAGAATATTCCTTCTGATTGTCACACCCATTTACAAAAAAAGAATTTTGTACAGAGAATGTGAGATTTGGATTTTACTGACTTCATAAGAGCTGTTGACAGTGTTGATCACAAACACTTTTTTTTTTTTTTTTAAGTTATCAGCCTATCTACACACTTTAATTTTACCAATTGGGATCATACCATGCATGTTACTTCCAGCCATCAACAGTACTGCACCATCATCACCAGACTTCTTAGGGTAGTGTGTAAACCCCGGTGCACAGTCACTTTCTGAAATATTTTTCCAGGATACCCTCCTTCTCCTACTTCATCTCCTTCCCCATTGGCTGCTCAATTTGTTTCCTTTACTGACCTTTATCCCTCTGCTATGACTTCTGACATCTACAACCTGAAACGGGGCCAACCTTCACAGGTTGAGGGCACAGTCCTTCACAGTACTACCTTCACTTCAGACACCAGCCCCAAGTTTGGGATCCCCAGGCCACATACACTTCTGACCAGCTGGCTACAAATTTGGAGGTTTCCACTACCTCCTTAGGACTGAAAATTCACTATAACAACTCCCAGAATTCAGGAAAGTGCTATACTTACTACTACAGTTTTATATAGCAAAAGGGTACAAATTAGAATCACCCAGGAGACGACAGAAGGAGGACAGGGAGTGTCTTGAAAACAAATTTTCTGTTGTCCTCTTCTTGTGGAGTCAGGATGTGTCAGTCACATTCCTGGCATATCAATGTGTGACAGTATAAAATATTGCCAACCAGTGAAGCTCACCTCAACTTCAGTGTCCAGAATTCTTTTTTTTTTTGGAGCTTTATTACATAGGTATGATTAATTGAATTATTGGCTGCAAGGGTAGATTTCCAAGGTTGGGTTGGGCTCATATCATAAAGCTCAAAGTTCTAACCTTCTAATCACATGAGTAGTCTTTCTGGTGTGGCCAAGCCCCATTCTGAGTCATCTAGTTAGCACGACCCACCTAGGAGCACACTAAGTGTCACTTAATTAGCATAAGCTATCAGGGCCCACCATGAAAAACAAAGACATTATTACCACTCAGGAAATTCCAAGGATTTATAGTTTCTACCTCTAGGAAGCCAGGATCAAAGCCAACCAAATTCTTTATTACACAGGATCCTCTGTCCTTCAAATGTTGATGTTTCCCAGGTTTCTTTCTCATTACCATCAAGAGACTAAGAGAGCTCATCTTTTAAAATGAATTTTGTTGTCCTCTTTAGACAGATGACTCCCACCTCTCTGTATTGAGATGGACCCTCTTCTGTTCTCTAGATCAATTCTCAAAGTGTGGTGCCTAGACCAGCAGTATTAACATCACCTCAGAGTTTTTCAGAAATGTAAATTCTCAGGCCCCACCCCATATATACAGAATCAAAAACTTAATGGTGCCAAGTAATCTGCATTTTAACAAATCCTATAGGTAATTCTGATAAGCATAAACGTTTGAGAAACAATACTCTAGATCTGTACCCAGCTGCTTTTTGGATGTCCAGACATCTCAAACACAACCAGTAAAAAATCATAATTACCTTCTCTCTCATAGCATATTTCCACTCCTATTTCCCGTTTCAGGAAATAGCACCATTAATTGATTTACTGAACAAATAGTTGTTTTATTTATTCAGTGCTTATTACATATTACTAAGGACAGTCTCTATTCTCATGGACCTTACCGTCTGGTAGAGATAAAAGACAGGATTGTAGTGGGTAGTATAAGAGTTCTGGCCTTGTGAGAGATGGGAACCTAATAGTGGGGGACTGGGAGAATGTCCTAGAGGAAGAGAGATTTAAACTAATACAAGATGGCAAAGAACTGGGACTTCCCTGGTGGTCCAGTGCTTAAGACTCTGCTCTTCCACTGCAGGGGGTGCGGGTTCCATCCCTGATCAGGGAGCTAAGATCCCACATGCCATGCGGTGTGGCCAAAAGAAAAAAAAAGAGTTTGAGCACCTTAATCCCATTATTTGTATTAATTAATTAACCTTCCATATGTGCTACTGTACTGATATTTTAGGTTCATTAGAAAGCAAACAAAAAGGCCCCAGAGTTAACATAAATGTTAAAAATAAGATGGCAAAGAATTACCTAGAGAATTAAAGAAAAGGAGGGAGAGCATCAGATGGAG
Source organism: Phocoena sinus (assembly GCF_008692025.1). Classification (NCBI taxonomy): domain Eukaryota; kingdom Metazoa; phylum Chordata; class Mammalia; order Artiodactyla; family Phocoenidae; genus Phocoena; species Phocoena sinus. Next base: position 66,525,882 of record NC_045771.1, on the reverse strand, counting down.
GAAACCACTTAAGGTGTAAATGCTTAAGGGTAGATGGACTGTGTCATATTTCAGGAGCTGAAGGAAGGTTATCGCCGCTAAAGCATACTGAGTGGGGGAAAGGGAGAGATGAGATTGATATTTCATCTGGACAGAGACAGTGCTTAACCCTGCAAGGCTTTAAAGGATTTTGACCTTCAAGAGCAAAAGTGAAGAGTTATGAATAGAGACCAGTACAATCAGATGTTTTGAAAAGGTCACTCTGGAAAAAGTGAACCAGTTGAAGAGGGGAAGAATATGGGAATGAGCAGCCCAGCCAGGAAACTACTTCTCTAGTCACCCATAGATACGTGTAGGTAGCTCGGAAGAGGAGGGGACGCGGACTGGAGAGATAGGTCAGTTTTGAAAACACTTGGTTCTCCTAATTAAACAACTGTTACCCTTGACCCTTCTCCTATTCTTTTCATATGAAATCAATCTTACAGTTATGCCATTTTGACAACCTAATTTTCTTTTATGTCTCCAATTTTCTGATTCCTGTAACTATATCCTCGTCTAGGTTAGATCTTGCAGTAACCATCTATCTGAGCAACTTTTAAGGCCATACAGCAAGACATGTCAGTAATATGTTTCGATCCTATCACTCCCTGCTTAGAATATTTTTATTTTTAACCACCTGGAAGTAGAATAAAGTCCCAGCTGTGTAACATGGCTTAAAGGCCTTCATAAAACTCAATGATGCTCGTTAAGCCACATCTTTTAAAACTCCTTACCTCCAACTCTGTGTTCTAGCCATACTGAATTGTCCTCAACTTCTCCACCCAAATTAGGTTTCGTTCCCACTTGCTATTTGCTCTGCCTGGACACTGCCCCACAAAAACCCCACAGATACTCCACAACACACCTCTCGACCTTCAGCTCTTGGTATAGATGTGACTTGCAGACCCTGGAATCCTTCCCTGGCCTCTGGATAGGGTAGAGTAGCTCATCCTTTGTTCTCTGTAACACTCAGTAGCTCTACTGTATGACTTATCACACTAAGGGATGATACCTATATACTAGTCCCTTTCTCCTGCTAGCTTCTTGAACTCAGAAAATATATTTTGTTCCTCACTATTTGTGGTATGCCTTGATACATGGTAAACTCACAACAAGTGTGGGTAAATGATTAACAGTGTCATAAGTCCTAAATTTAATCACAGCTGTACTTTTAAACAACTGCTTAATTTTAGTTAACGCTACCCTTGAGAACTTTGATGTCTCCATCTTCAAAATCTAGGTAACACCCTGACTCAAAATTGTATAAGCATTAATTGATTATAATGGACACAGTTTTTAAACTGTAAATGTATCAGTTTATATGATATGCCTATATTTAACTGCTTGGTACCTTAATTTCATCTTCTATAAAATAAGGGAGGTTTGACTAGAACTTGCCTTTAATAGCGGCTCAATAGACACTGACTAAATGAATGAATGCCAGACAAATACTCCATAATTTCATCGTCCTTTGTCAAAAACTTTGCAACTAGTTATTTCTTGAGTCCTTAGGATACTCTACCATTGAAGCCTTTTTCCCTCAAAATCCCTGATTGTTATTAGTACTATTAATTTTCACTATAATTTATTCAACCTCAAAAAAGAAAATTAATATCCCTACATTTCTTCTGATCCAAGAGTAAGCCTCTGGTTGGGAAAACAAAATACTATGCAAAAATACAGTCACTTTTTTATTTGGTTTCTCCATTTAAAAAGTCAACTGCCTACACATCTATACCTCACTTTTGTCATACTTTCCAATATTCATTTAGAAATAGCTTACACTAAGTAAAATAGTATAATCTCTCCATACAAACAACTAGTGTAACAAAGGAATCAGCAGACAAAAATTGTATTTCACAATACTTTTGCAAAACATGGGATCTAAGACAAGAATTTAAGCAACAGTTTAGCTGACCCCACTGTGCTTCCTGTATAAAATCAGTTTAAATATTTAGCATGTAATCATAAAGCATCAGTTCAGAACATGAAGCCCTGATACTTTCATCAATGCTTTTCTCCTCTCATTGTGATCTCTGGTCAAGCAAGAGTCACTTCCTAGAGCAGCAGTGGAAGGAAGCTGCTGACGTCATACAAGCCTCATGTGTTTCTTTAAGCTCTGCTCATCTGTGCAAGTAAACCTACTTCTTAGAAAGCTTTTCAACAATTACAATCTAGTTGCCAGTTTTCCTCTTCCTTTCAGAGAAATGCCTCCAAGCAGTTGGTGAAGGCCACAGTATTCATCATTATGCTAATTTACATGTCATATGGTATATTTGAAGCTTTTAACCCAGTTTTATACCTATTTCACATAAAACACATTTGATGTTTATTCTATGTATATACCATAGCTTTGAATTCTCATTAACCTCAAGAGGCTTTGGAAAATAGTAGAGTGAGAGAGGATGGTCTTCAGAGAGAGAAGATTCCAAACATCAATAATTTCTTAAAGTAAGATTATTTATCAGGGATATTTTC